>NC_060176.1:24580781-24595781 GCF_021184085.1 Oncorhynchus gorbuscha | reverse complement strand
TTAGCGTGGCGTTGTGCGCGCGTCCTTCGGCACACGGTGGATGAACGCCACTGTCTAGCCTTAAACAGGATGGAGGGACTAAAGCAGCCGTGACCAGAGGCTATCAGCACAGGCCACATCTCAACCCCGGCTACAGTCCCCTTGTGATCTGACACGGCCCGTACAATATAACACACACACACACACACACACAGAAATCTCTTTAAAAAAACGATACGTGAAAAGGGCAAAGGGAAATGACTCCGGTACAAACATGTCATATTCAGATCTACAGTTTAATTGCAGGCTTGGCCGTTGTTTAGTTTTTTTTTTTTTTTACTTTTAAAGACGTTGTTAGAGAGCAAGATGTCAAACTATTTGGTGCTGGTGTAAGCACTTACAGCAAGCCTTTTTCCCCCTCACTCGACGTGGCCGTAAACAGTCGAGAAAGATCAAAACTATTCATCTGAGACCAAGACTCCGTTTTGAGATGACAGATATGGCAAAAGTTTTCCGTGAGATTTAGTGCGAAGAGGGAAACAGATTCGGAGAGCGAAGGCAAATCAAAGAAAGATTTTCGACGCATAAAGATGTGATCACTGAGGAACGTTGCACAAGGGGACGCGTCCTGTTAAAGTTCTCTCCTTTTTTTTCAGAGGAGGTCGGGGGGGGGGGGGTGGAAGAGGAGGTGGGGCCTCTGTAGTGAGATGGCCCCCTACGCAAACTCACCACGGCAACAAAAAAAATGAGATGTTCTCTTTCGCTCCGGAGCGATAATGTGTAATATCAATTATTTATCTCCAAACACTGTTTATGAAGCTGGGGTGGCGGTTCTAATAAGCAGCGAGCGGAACATAAAATTTCACAACACGGACGAGGCGTTTTTCAGAATCATTACTTTGTGTGCGCTTCTAATTGAGTCCTCATAAATTACCAAGTAGGTAAAGTCTTGGTGATGATTGTTCCTGCTCTTGGCCAGTGCGGTGCCCTTGGAGGGACGAGACAAGATAGTGACACCCTCAAGAGGAACACTTCGTTGCTCTGTGCATGTCGCTCTGTCTGGTGTGGACAGTCTCTTACGGTACAGGTAGACAACATGACTGAGATAAGGATGAGGAAGGACCCACTGGGCGCGGACGTCAATTCAACATCTATTCCACGTCGGGTCAACGTAACTTCATTGAAACGATGTGGAAACAACGCTGATTCAACCAGTGTTTGGCCAGTAGGGAGAGATGAAAGGGGAGTTCACTGTCCAGACATATTGATTGAACAACTCAAGAATACAGGGTTCTTCAGTTTCTATGGCGCACATCTCACTAGTATAAAATATGATCAACATGATCATTAGTTGACTCATTTCCAGGATAGTAATGCAGAAACAAGTCTAAAGCTAATGCAGAAACAATCCTATTTTGATCACTCACTCCTCTCGTTGTTTTGACATTGAAATCCATAACATTCCTTTTGTTCCTTTGCCTTCTCTGTCTTTTTCCCAAGGCTGAGAAACATCAGACATGAGAACCATTTACCCGTTTCTAATATAAAAACCCGGGAAATGTACCTGGGATTATAAGTCATTGACAAATAACCTTGCTGAGAGATGCAAACTAGATTTTGTTCAAAGCTCTCCGACAGCCTCAAAAGAGATTAGTTCAGTTCTTACCAGTTCAGTGATGTCACGGGGGAAATGTGTTTAAAGCCACATTGATTTATTGAAAGATTTCCCAATGAGAAGACGTCTCTCGACTTAGCGGCGAGTTTGTGAGCGAGCACGCTTGTGTGTGTGTGTGTGTTTATGCACCTCAAATAAATTAAACAAACTGCAAAGAACTGAGAACAGAGAAGACATATTTTTGAACAAATTAAGAGCAGAAGTTACACTTAAGAGACTGCCGTTTGATGGCTGAGACAAACACTTTTCCTTTGTCGTTTTCTCTCTCTCTCTCTCTCCGTTTCCCACATGCTAGTTATCCTGCTGAAAACAGTGATTGTACAGCGCTGAGACACACAGGAGAGCTGACGAGGTTGTATAACAAGGGTTTTTTGTTCCCCTCGGGGAGAGAGCACTGCATTCATTTTACAATATTACCTCTCTTAAGAGTAATTATGAGCCTCTGGTGCAGGGGGCTGTGGGGAAACACTGGGCTGTACAGGCCAGCATAGGAGTGGCCTGAAGTGGATGGGACCGGAACCCTCAAGATGTCACCCCACACAACTGTCAGCGTGGATGACGTTAACCCTCGCCCCTAAACTCTCTTGATCACAAGCCCGCTCTCCCTGTCTCCCTGTCTCTCTTTCTCTCTGCTCTCTCTCTCTCTGGTTCACTCTCCCTGTCTGTATCTCTCTCTTTTTCTCGCTCTTACTCGCGATCTCATTGCTGCTTCCTTTTAACTCATGAGGTCAGACGGAACCCCTGGGCAGTTCTCCCAGAATTCTGAGCCTGGTGTAGTCCTGCAGAGTGCCTTCTGGAACTATGGAGTGACCGCCAGAAACACACTGTTGAACTAACCCTACCAGCAAAAACCTGATCATATCCATCCATAATAAATGCCCCAAATATGTTGCGATAAAGGTCAAGCAAGGGCATTTGAAGTGCTGTATGCAAGCAACTATGCCCAGATATGTCTTTCAGACTAACGTGATGCCCTTGGAGTCCGGGAAGGGACATCGATGGCTGCCATTCACCCCCCTGCCTTCTCGCTGCTCTCCAGGCGTGGGAGGATGACAGCACAATGATCCCTTGTCCAAATGAAAGGCTTTGTGTATTCATCTATAACTGCCCACCATGCAAAGATAACCAGCCACACTCAGGATCAATATAGAACAGACAGAATAAAAACAAAACCACAACAGAAGATGAAGAATGTGTCTCTCCTCTGCTTTTCTTTATGGACAAAGAAGATAAAGAAAAGGAGGGAATGACTGTTCAACAGACAGAAGTCAGATCAGGAGAGAGAACAGTGAATCCATCGAGTAACTTGAAGTTAAGGTCATTTCAAACTAACTAGTATCACATCTTAATTCTCTTATCTGTAAATGTAACCGGTTAACAGAGATCTGACATGCTTTTCTATCAACGTATGAAACCGAGCAGGCGTACTGTCTGGTTGGACTGTGGGTTATCGCAGAGAGACAGGAGTGAACTTTTGGGGCGGGCGGGTGGACGCCTTTAAACAGCGGCGAGAGAAACACGGCTCTGCGGCAGTGAACAAACACAGCCTCTCCAGCTGAAAAGCGTGCCAGCCAAACACGGGATCAAACAGTCCAGCGTTTGGGTGTAACGATATCGACAGAATGTCAAGCACATAACAAGGTCTGGCAAAGGGGGGGGGGGGCTGGTGTGTGTATAGTCAAAAAGACATACAAACACAAACACACACACAAACATCCTTGCCTGTCAATCAGCATAATACAATATGGCTACAATCTAGCATAACATAAATGCAAGCAGTAGAGAACAAATGGCCGAGAGAGCGCTTAGATGAGGAAACAAGCAGACGATTAAACTGAGTTCCATAAAAATAAAAACAAATTTAAAAATCCTTGAGCGGGTATTAAAAACATGTACAGCTGAAGTCAGAAGTTTACATACACCTTAGCCAAGTACATTTAAACTCAGTTTTTCACAATTCCTGAAATTCAATCCGAGTACAAATTCCCTGTCTTAGGTCAGTTAGGATCACCACTTTATTTTAAGAATGTGAAATGTCGGAATAATAGTAGAGGGAATTATTTATTTCAGCTTTTATTTCCTTCACAACATTCAAAGTGGGTCAGAAATGTACATACACCCAATTAGCATTTGGTAGCATTGCCTTTAAATTGTTTAACTTGGCTCAAATGATTTGGGTTGCCTTCCACAAGCTTCCCACAATAAGTTGGGTACATTTTGGCCCATTCCTCCTGACAGAGCTGGTGCAACTGAGCCAGGTTTGTAGGCCTCCTTGCTCGCATACACTTTTTCAGTTCTGCCCACAAATTTTCTATGGAATTGAGGTCAGGGCTTTGTGATGGCCACTCCAATACCTTGACTTTGTTGCCCTTGAGCCATTTTGCCACAACTTTGGAAGTATGCTTGGGGTCATTGTCCATTTGGAAGACCCATTTGCGACCAAGCTTTAACTTCCTGACTGATGTCTTGAGATGTTGCATCAATATATCCACATAATTTTCCTCCCTCGTGATGCCATCTATTTTGTGATGTGCACCAGTCCCTCCTGCAGCAAAGCACCCCCACAACATGATGCTGCCACCCCCGTGCTTCACGGTTGGGATGGTGTTCTTCGGCTTGCAAGCATCTCTCTTTTTCCTCCAAACATAACGATGGTCATTATGGCCAAACAGTTCTATTTTTGTTTCATCAGACCAGAGGTCATTTCTCCAAAAAGTACAATCTTTGTCTCCATGTGCAGTTGCAAACCGTAGTCTGGCTTTTTTATGGCGGTTTTGAAGCATTGGATGCTTCCTTGCTGAGTAGCCTTTCAGGTTATGTCGATATAGGACTCGCTTTACTGTGGATAGAGATACTTTTGTACCTGTTTCCTTCAGCATCTTCACAAGGTCCTTTGCTGTTGTTCTGGGACTGATTTGCACTTTTTGCACCAAAGTACGTTCATCTCTAGGAGACAGAACGTGTCTCCTTCCTGAGCGGTATGACGGCTGTGTGGTCCAAGGGTGTTTATACTTGCATACTATTGTTTGTACAGATGAATGTGGTACCTTCAGGCATTTGGAAATTGCTCCTAAGGATGAACCAGACTTGTGGAGGTCTACAATTTTTTTTCTGGGGTCTTGGCTGATTTATTTTGATTTTCCCATGTCAAGCAAAGAGGCACTGAGTTTGAAGGTAAGCCTTGAAATACATTCACATGTACACCTCCAATTGACTCAAGTTATGTCAATTAGCCTATCAGATGCTTCTAAAGTCATGACATCATTTTCTGGAATTTTACAAGCTGTTTAAAGGCACAGTCAACATTGTGTACGTAAACTTCTGACCCACTGGAATTGTGATACAGTGAATTATAAGTGGAATAATCTGTCTGTAAACAATTGTTGGAAAAATTACATATGTAATCAAGTAGATGACCTAACCGACTTGCCAAAACTATAGTTTGTTATCAAGAAATGTGTGGAGTGGTTGAAAAATTAGTTTTAATGACTCCAACCTAAGTGTATGTAAACTTCCGACTACAACTGTAGATTGTTTTAGTCATTTCTCTCGCATGGGATTTCAACAGGACATTAAATCAGCAGCCAACTCAAAGGTGCTTATGGCTTGCTCATGTACTTGCTCATGTACTTCCACATCTAAAGTATCGTAATGGAGACTGCTAGAGCCCTCTGCTGGAACACCACGACAGTCTATCATCTGTGTCCAAAACAGATATTTTAATACAAGAAAAATCTCAAAACTTCTACGAGGATCTTATCAAAAACAGAGTTGATTTAAATAATGATTTGGATGGAAAGAACTGATCCTGTGGTAACCTTCACCACATGCCCAATACAAATAGTGTAGAAACCCAAAACGTGGTTAGTCTGTATTCTGGACGGGGGCCTGCTTCTTGTCTGGAAATCAGACGTGTCAAAATCTCCTGCTGACAGGTCCCAGACTCAGAGTTTAATGTCCCACGCTGGTGGACACATTGTACATCCTCCATCACATGCTTCGGATTTAGAGTTTGGATCTAAGAATGGACTGACTGGCTATCATCTAAACATGATACCCCGCTAACCGAACAACTCTGCTGGGTTGGAGTTCCCTCTCAGTGCCCGTCTCTGACCTCTAGGTGGTGCTAAACTTTTAGATGTGGTGAGCCTGGGAGCATGTGGGTGTATTTTCGAAAGACAATAAAAACATTAATTTGCCCTGAAATGATTCCTGACGTAAATGTAAAATGGTGCCCATTGGAACCCAGTAATGAAGCATGCGGCATCTCTGCAGCTCCTAATTTGACTAGTTAAATGACTCCATTACGTGTCTAACAGACAGAGGCAAATCATTTCTGGTCAGTTGAGGCTCACTTACCCACATCGTTGTGCTGGGGGAATGTAAGGACCTGTGTCTACTCTCCCCTTTTGTCCTTTCAGTCATCTGATTACAGTACCCCCCCCCCCAAAAAAAAAGGAAACGGATAGAAAAACACTTGGGAAGGTGGTCGCACGGGCCTGAAAATCCATTGGTATATATGAGGTGTGTGGTACAGTATCTGTGTATGTTTGTGTGCAAGTAGATCACCATGTTAATTACTCAACCCAGATGCATGATCAACGTATAGGCACACATGCTAAAGAAATGAACAGACAAACAAAAGCCACAATCTGTGTCAGTATTTTTCATCCGAAAGATGGCATATATAATGCAGATTTGTGTAATCCTAACCTTGTCGCCGAATTGGATTTTGCCGTCAGTGTAAAAACAGACAGAGAGAGAGAGAGATAAAAAAATATTACAATATATTGAATTATTAAATAGACTGCCTGCTGTCTGTCACTGTCACTTAACACGTGTTGATGGTGAAGTGCTGTCCTACCAGCCACTGCGTGGACATCTGTTACTAAAATGAGCACCCCCATACTCCCACCCCCCTCCCCAAATCCGAATGCTATCGAAATGTATTCATTTGTTTGTTTGTTCATGTTGAAATCAAGTACAACGACCACACACAAGTAAACATCTATAAACACATACACACCGAATACACCATCCTTTTTTTAATAATAAAAACAATAATTGGAGACTGTTCATAAGGGGCTGGCTTGTCATAGCATGTCAGGAAATCAGATTCAGTAGGTTCTTCACTTCCATGGGACGCAGCAGCAGATGCAGAGCAATTGACAACCGCATCCATCCCTATAACCTCCCACCCTTAAACAGCAACATCCCAATCCACTCCTTCTTGTCTCCGTAATTGACAAGTTGCAGAGTGGAGAGAGAAAAAAACCTGAAGAGGCTAAAGACACCTATATTTGAAATTCCTTCCCTTGTACACCTGAATAACTGGTCGTATTAGAGAACACGGTTGTCAAGCTGATGCTACCTGTGCGTACATGTGTCTGGATGATATTATAGGGGTGGACGGTAGCCTAGAGTGTAAATAAGAATGTAAATAAGAATGTGTTCTTAACTGACTTGCCTAGTCAAATAAATAAAATAAAATATGACTGTACATGAGTGTATGTCTTCTCCTATCCAAAGTTGTGGACATAAATCGCATTACAGTAGTTCAGGCCTCCTCTGAAACGACTGCATGGACTTAACAGTCCTTTACGGGGCTTGTCAGAAGAACAGTTGAAAGACCACAGCGACTGGACCTGTCGCAGCATGGCTACGTTGGCCTTGTGCAGGTGACGGTGTGTTCATAAGCAGCTCTGTGAGTTGCCATGCCTCTGATTAGCACTTAAATCAGTTGCTCTAATTACATCATATTAGCAGGACAAGGAGAGAGGGACTTGGCGTGATGAGCATTTACCACTGTGTGCGCTTGTAATCTGGCACTTCCTGGAACACATGGAAGGTGCAGCAGACCGGAAACGACAGATTAGGTAGGTACTGGATACACGAACGCCACGTTCGCCAGGGCTTAAAGTATAATAGACTGACCGGTCATAGGGAAGATATAAGCCCCGTGCGTCTGTTCCTGTGGCGTGACACGTGCACACGAGAGGACGCGGGGTGTTTCTGCTTTAGTAGTGAAGGCTGGGGATGGGGTTATGAGGAGACGGAAGTGCCCTGGTTGTGCTTCGGCTTGGAAGGACGATTCCCGACTGATTGACTGAAGACGAGGGCATCATCATCATGAAGACAGAGTCCGTCTCAATGGATTGACATGGTTGTTGGGGACCGAATCCAACCCTTCAAAAAAGAAAATCCATGAACTGCACTATCGATCCAGACCACCCGTCCATCCATCCACCCCACCTCCTATGGATTCTGGGAGAGTGAGGGCCCAGAGGGCACCCCCGTCAGTTAGTCCCCGTCAAGAAATGCCGCCCCTGAGCACACTCTGTGCCACTAATGCCACCAGCTGCTACAGCGCTGTCCTATGTGAGTAAGAGCAGGGCCTAAGTCTCCTGGACATAAAAGGCTTTCATGGGATAGGTAATTATGTAGTCTGATCTCACAGACAGGGGATTTAAGAGCGAACAATACCACCAGCACCTACCCTCATATCAATGTCTATGAATAACTGGATGATAGATAGACTGAAATAAAGATAAATACAGGGGATGGATAAGAGATAGGGATATCGAGATCCAGATAGAGATGGCGTTGAAGATAGAGGAAGAGAGTGCGAGGGGGGAGAGATAGAGGAAGAGATATATGGATTTTGTCTTTGGATTTAATGAGAAAAAGCATTCCACTTAGAATGAGGAACTTTCTCCACTGACACGCAACAGGCTCCGGCGTTAAGAGACTCAGTAGAATAAATGTTGTTGCTCCTCGTATCCTACAAGCTACATGTGTCAGACGTTAAATATATATCTCCAGTATTGAGGAGAATATGTCTGACTTTTATGTCCACAGACTGGCCTTTCTGAAGTCAAGTGGGGTGTTTTCATGGCTGGGCGCCCCCCCCCCCAAGTGCCCGCTTCCTCCCCCCTCTTTAACTCTCACTGGCGTTTTTGACTGTTGATCCTCCTGAAGAGGACAGATCAAATATTCCACTCGAGTCGGAGCCTTCCGTTTCGGGCGCAGATATGATTGGGGTTGACGGACGGGCCCGGTTTGAAGTCTTAACAGACAGCTCTACTTTGATATCCCCGCTCCCAGTGTATCACCAAAGACACAGGGAAGAGAGGAGGGGGGGAGAAGAGAACGAGAGAGATGAACAAAAGCATCTGTGGAGTGGTCAGGGCCAGCGGCAGCTTGAGTCGGAGGCTTTTTGAAGTCCCCCCCCACCCCCCACCACCCCTCCTCTACCCCAAAGCCTCTACTGCCTCCCCACTACTCTCTCTCTCTCTCTCTCTCTCTCTCTCTCTTCCCTAATGGTCTCTGGTAGCACCCATTGCTGACACACTAGATGGTGCCGCTCCACAACACCACTGCTCAACCCCATAGAGTCGTTCCCTACCTTTCAAGCGTATTTTAATCACAATAAACCCCTAATCATAAGTGTGTTGATTATAATTGTGCAATGATTCTACATCAAGCCTATACTGACTGTAATGACTTTTTCTAAAAGGTCCATTATTCGAATCCAATGTAGAGTAGTGTACAGTGATGTACACTAAATCATAGAATATTGACATCACCATGAAGAAATGCTCACCTAACTATTAGATATACAGTACGACTCTGAGACAACACAGATGTCCTTTGTCACGGTAGGAATGAAAGAGTTAACTGCTTTTTTCCTATTGCAAATGTCTCCCTTATAAACAGATTTTGTTGCTGCTTAAAGTGGGCTCAAAATTAAAGCATATCGCTTTACACACATATTGCATGCATATTACGGAGCCCCAGCTGCCCGAGCCCTGCTCTTAAGAACCAGATGATTAAGTTAGGAGGGGTGTATCAGATAAGATTTAAGCATCCCCTCCTCATGGGCGCCCCTTCGCATTTTACAGGGGACTTATTAAATGGGGGAAATGACATTATTTTCCTGAGTGTATGTGTAATTATTGCCACACACCTGTGACTCCTGCCATCTTCGACGGGATGAGAGGGGGAAAGAGGGAGGGAGAGACACGGAGAAGGGGAGCGAGAAATGTCGTTTGGAGCAACGGGAGTTCTCATTTCGAGGATGAAGAAGAAAAAAAATGAAAAAATGAGGAGAAAAACCGAGAGCTTGTTAAATCAGAGTCGTTCTGTCACTCAGTACACTGGGCCCCTAATGAATCACACTCTGTCAATGACATCACAACCCCCTGATGGAGGGACATCTCTCAGCAGATCCAACCAACGCCGTCGTTCGGGAAAACGGGGACTAAAACAACAGACTGAAGTGGACAAAAGCTTTGCTAAGACAGGATGGGGGGGGGGTCTTCGGAATCCATCCGTACTTCGTTCTAAATTGCCAATCCTTTCATTTGAAAAAAAAAACTGTTTTTTTTTTCTCTCGCTGCCCTGGTTTTAAAATGACCACCCTGATTAAGGCAAACATGTGAAATAGCACTCAGGAGACAAAGGAAATGACCTACGAAGAAGGCGAAATGATCTTCCTTCACGCCTGCTCCAAACAGTGACTCACGGTGTCGTAATTGTTTACCTTTGACACTGGCCATAATTCTCCTCCACTCGGCTGTAACGGAATATTTCGGCATCCCTTTCGGGATCCACACACTCTGTGTTCTCTCTCCGTCCTTACAGGGCGCCAGGGCCTCAAATGTCACCGCAGCACATCAGGCCCTCTATGACTCCACACCCCCGTGTGAGCACATCAGGCCCTCTATGACTCCACACCCCTGTGTGAGCACATCAGGCCCTCTATGACTCCACACCCCCGTGTGAGCACATCAGGCCCTCTATGACTCCACACCCCCGTGTGAGCACATCAGGCCCTCTATGACTCCACACCCCCGTGACTGAGCACATCAGGCCCTCTATGACTCCACACCCCCGTGCCCTCTATGAAAACATCAGGCCCTCTATGACTCCACACCCCGTGTGAGCACATCAGGCCCTCTATGACTCCACACCCCCGTGTGAGCACATCAGGCCCTCTATGACTCCACACCCCCGTGTGAGCACATCAGGCCCTCTATGACTCCACACCCCCGTGTGAGCACATCAGGCCCTCTATGACTCCACACCCCCGTGTGAGTGTGAGCACATCAGGCCCTCTATGACTCCACACCCCCGTGTGAGCACATCAGGCCCTCTATGACTCCACACCCCCGTGTGAGCACATCAGGCCCTCTATGACTCCACACCCCCGTGTGAGCACATCAGGCCCTCTATGACTCCACACCCCCGTGTGAGCACATCAGGCCCTCTATGACTCCACACCCCGTGTGAGCACATCAGGCCCTCTATGACTCCACACCCCCGTGTGAGCACATCAGGCCCTCTATGACTCCACACCCCGTGTGAGCACATCAGGCCCTCTATGACTCCACACCCCGTGTGAGCACATCAGGCCCTCTATGACTCCACACCCCGTGTGAGCACATCAGGCCCTCTATGACTCCACACCCCGTGTGAGCACATCAGGCCCTCTATGACTCCACACCCCCGTGTGAGCACATCAGGCCCTCTATGACTCCACACCCCGTGTGAGCACATCAGGCCCTCTATGACTCCACACCCTGTGTGAGCACATCAGGCCCTCTATGACTCCACACCCCGTGTGAGCACATCAGGCCCTCTATGACTCCACACCCCGTGTGAGCACATCAGGCCCTCTATGACTCCACACCCCCGTGTGAGCACATCAGGCCCTCTATGACTCCACACCCCCGTGTGAAAACATCAGGCCCTCTATGACTCCACACCCCCGTGTGAGCACATCAGGCCCTCTATGACTCCACACCCCCGTGTGAGCACATCAGGCCCTCTATGACTCCACACCCCCGTGTGAGCACATCAGGCCCTCTATGACTCCACACCCCCGTGTGAGCACATCAGGCCCTCTATGACTCCACACCCCCGTGTGAGCACATCAGGCCCTCTATGACTCCACACCCCCGTGTGAGCACATCAGAAAACGATGGGAAAGAAAGGAAATCAAATCAAATCTGAGTGTCGGGAATGAACAAAGTCATTAAAGAGACTCGAGTCTCGTTGATAACCATCAGCATATTGTCTGGGTCACTTAACATGACCTTCTTAAAGCTAGCTAGATTTTTATCAACTTTTCTTTGTGTTGCTTTTGACATTTTGGATCGGGTGTGAGTAAAAACAAATCACGTCAAGGTTTTACTGTCAATTCTGTTTTCCTGTGTGGCTCTAAAAGCAGGGAAATAGCGGTGTTTGGTGTAATGTTTAATAGAAAACAGATGGCTGCAGATGTAGGGCCTTGCAGTGGTGGTGACATGCCTTTAATGTTTGAGAGTGGTCTTGCTGTAAATGTTGAAGCAGCTGTTTCCTCCCGTTGTAAAAATGTGAGTTTTAATTCATGATTGACAGCTATTGGATTTACTGTAAATTCCAGAAATGAATATGGAAGCGATGAAATGAGAGAGGGGTGGGCGAGGGGGATGGGGGTAGATGGGGAGCGGGGGTTTGGCGCTGTTTGGCACTGAATATATTCCTCCCAGACCAAACCCTGTTTATTTTCTCCTTTTTATTTTTGAAACCAATGAGCCACAGTCTGTTTAAACACAAGGCTGTGCATCCAGCCCTATACGCACTGATACTCAGATAGTACAGGAATATTCAAATATGACCGAGCGAGGAGAGGGTGGAGAGAGAGAGAGAGAGAGAGAGAGAGAGAGAGAGAGAGAGAGAGAGAGAGAGAGAGAGAGAGAGGGAGAGAGGGAGAGAGGGAGAGAGAGAGAGGTAGGGAGAGAGAGAGAGGTAGGGAGAGAGAGAGAGAGGTAGGGAGAGAGAGGTAGGGAGAGAGAGGTAGGGAGAGAGAGGTAGGGAGAGCGAGAGGTAGGGAGAGAGAGAGAGAATGAGGTAGGGAGAGAGAGAGGTAGGGAGAGAGGTAGGGAGAGAGAGAGAGAGAATGAGGTAGGGAGAGAGAGAGAATGAGGTAGGGAGAGAGAGAATGAGGTAGGGAGAGAGAGAATGAGGTAGGGTGGAGGCTGGAGTTATATTTGTATGTGTTTGTTTAGCTGCTGTTCGTTTAGTTTTAATGTCAGCCGCAAGAAGAGTTCCCCTGATGCTCATGGTTGATTGTCATCAATTCGCTTCTTGGCATTTAAACCACCTGCTTCAAATACAGGTATTTGAAGTGCAAATACACTGCATATGCCCAGACAAATTAAAAAACATGGGGAGTAAACACTTCTGAAGTCAGAACTTTTTACAATTTTTTCAATCAGGGAGTTGCACTGTCAAATATGATTTTCTTGAGGAGGAAGGCAATGCCAGACAGATAATGCTTCTCACAGCGAACCTGCATAATAATAACTGGTTATATATTTATTTATGGTTTTGTTCACAAGGCATACAAAAAGGTTCTGTTTTATCTCTCTCCGGGCTCGATTGTTGTGCCTCTCGACTGTGTTCGATTAAGTTTTTTTTTTTACAGACACAGTGAGAAAATATATATATATATTTTTTCTCATGACGTTACTGTTATTTAAACATCAATAGCCATACATCTTCTTAAACATTGGCTCACTCTCATATGGATATTTGTATATGATCATTACTTTTGCCCCCATATGCTTCGTCTTCCTGCGTCAGCTCCTAGTTGTAATATCCAATATTGCTGCCTCTGCATTCAGCCAAAGCCAATGGCCTTGTTCAATTCATTTAATTGTATCAGTGAATCCAACTCTGCCCAGTACGGAAGTGACGACATTAACGAGCACATGTTGTAATGAATTCAGAGCATGAGATTGTGTAGCGCTAACCAAATTATACCAGTTCCCCCACAATTTTTGCGTCTATATTTTTGAAAATCTCTTTCCCATCCAGACCCAGTTAAAGTGAATCCTGTGATCAGGATGAGCTTTTTAATCAGGCAGATGGGCAGCCAGAAAACACTGGATCTGCACTGTCTCATCATCATCATGGTCATTACCATCATCATCAGCATCATGTGCATTTCTATCAAACCGTCTGATGAAACAATGATGATGGCATCAAGCTAACAGTCTGGAACATAGAATATACTTCTAAAACTTCAGGTGTACCACGCTACACCTTTTCTTTTAAATAAGAGAGAGAGAGAGAGAGAGAGAGAGAGAGAGAGAGACGTGAAAAGAAGAGAAAGACAAAACAAAACTCGTGCCTGCTGCCCAACTGCTCCGTGTTCCTCTACTTTTGATAAAGTAGCTGAGTGTTGTTTTTCAACTCAACGAGCAGGTTTTTCATTTTGTCAGATGAAGAGGAGGAAGAGGAGGGGAGGGGGCGTTGTTGATCATGAAACAGAGTCATTAGCGCTAGTGAAATCCACTACTCCTCGTCTGCCTGCGTCCTGCACGCCACACCTTGCAGCTTATTGATTTGCTTAAATTACAGGCTGACGAGCTTGGGACACGGCAGGGATCGTCGGGGTTCTCTCCATGACACGGCTGTCACTCCTGTTGACGAGCACGATGCCAGCAGACGCGAGGCGACGTTGCCACGATTGTTCACGGGCCTGTCAACAACGCCAGACAGAAGCCCTGACGAGGTGTTTACCTAATTGTGTTTTAAAAAAGCGATGACACTTTTGTCTAGTTCTCTCGAAAACGTCTCTTAATGCAATTAAACATCCTAAAAAAACAAGGTATGGAAGTGTGGGGAGGGATGGGAGGTAGTGTACAGTGTGTGTGTGTGTGGGGGGGGGGTGACGGGGAGGGGGGGTATGCAGTATGCACGGACTACCTGCAGAGTGTAGCCATCCAAATGAGAACATCATAAAAACATCAGAGGAAAGGGCTATTGTCTGGGAGACGACAACAGCATTAGAAAGTCAGGTAATTAAAAAATGAACTTAGTGTTTTGCCAAAGTGGCCGTCATTGTTGAAGTTGAAGTTTAGCAGAATTCTTTCCCACTTATTGTTCATCCATATTGCCAATAATGAGGCAGAAAAGACAAGAAAGAAAACAATATTAACGAAGAAGAAGAAGAAGAAAACAAAATCTATCAAATGATTCAAATGAAAAGTTGTTCTGTCCTCAAGGACACGGAGTTCTCGAGCATTCTGTTGTAGCTGTCCAGTACGAAAAATGAGACGCATCTTGGACGGGAAGCAAATGAGAGGAGGAGGGAGAGGGAAAAGACAGAGAAATAAAACTCCCATCTGATGACCAGCTTGTCTATAATACCGAACCCTTGCCTTGTGCCAAGTCCTCGTGATACACAAATATGAGAAGTGCAGATTTTGAAAGATTCTTTCCGTTTTTCTCCCAGGCCTTGGAGGAGAGATGACAACATGCATGCCATGAAAAATCAGGTGCCTATTTTAGTCTCT
>NC_060176.1:24433281-24575781 GCF_021184085.1 Oncorhynchus gorbuscha | reverse complement strand
CTGGGAAATTAGCAGGGGGGGGGGGATATTTTTAGAGATCCCACGGCTGCTAAGGGAGAGCAACAGGTATCATCCAGAGGGGATGACAACAGCTATTACAACTAATTGCTCTTTGAAACTAGTATTTGCACTGGTGAGTGACAAGGTGATAATTCACCTCGGCGCAAGTTAAAATGGTAATATTGCACATGTGAAATAGCACCTCTGCTTCACCCGTCAACTCGTCATCTCACACTGCACACTGCACAAAAAGAGAATCGTCAACACTGTCTGTCGCCTAAGAAACTCCGAGAAACCGACATCCTCAAGACAGCTTAATCGTGGGAGAACTTTCCCCCTCCAGCGATGTTATCAGAAGAAGACTCCATGGATGTGGGAACGATCCACAGAAGGCTGATCTGACCAGCGTTTTGAACGGGGGAGCAGTGAAGACGGTCAGAGACCTATTGGTTTGACCCATGCAGGGAAGGAAGTGCGTTGCTCCCAGTCGGGTAGTTTGTCAACTCACTACCTTTAGAAGGGATCATCAGTGTGAGATAGGTTCTCGTTGACATTAGTGCAGGTCATTAGTGTTAAACACAATGTCACTCATTTCAGCACACATCATCAGTGTGAGATAGACTCTCATGGCCGTTAGCGCACACACAGGTGGCTTAGTGCATTGAGCTAACCCAGCCCTCCCTACTTGTCAGAGCTGTGTTGCTGTGGTTGTAACCAGTCCTCCCTACTTGTCAGAACTGTGTTGATGTGGTTGTAACCAGTTCTCCCTACATGTCAGAGCTGTGTTGCTGTGGTTGTACCCAGCCCTCCCTACTTGTCATAGCTGTGTTGCTGTGGTTGTAACCAGTCCTCCCTACTTGTCAGAGCTGTGTTGCTGTGGTTGTACCCAGCCCTCCCTACTTGTCAGAGCTGTGTTGCTGTGGTTGTACCCAGCCCTCCCTACTTGTCAGAGCTGTGTTGCTGTGGTTGTACCCAGCCCTCCCTACTTGTCAGAGCTGTGTTGCTGTGGTTGTACCCAGCCCTCCCTACTTGTCAGTGCTGTGTGGCTGGTTGTACCCAGCCCTCCCTACTTGTCAGATCTGTGTTGCTGTGGTTGTACCCAGCCCTCCCTACTTATCAGAGCTGTGTTGCTGTGGTTGTACCCAGCCCTCCCTATTTGTCAGAGCTGTGTTGCTGTGGTTGTACCCAGCCCTCCCTACTTGTCAGAACTGTGTTGCTGTGGTTGTAACCAGCCCTCCCTACTTGTCAGAGCTGTGTTGCTGTGGTTGTACCCAGCCCTCCCTACTTGTCAGAGCTGTGTTGCTGTGGTTGTACCCAGCCCTCCCTACTTGTCAGAGCTGTGTGGCTGGTTGTACCCAGCCCTCCCTACTTGTCAGAGCTGTGTTGCTGTGGTTGTACCCAGCCCTCCCTACTTGTCAGAGCTGTGTTGCTGTGGTTGTACCCAGCCCTCCCTACTTGTCAGAGCTGTGTTGCTGTGGTTGTAACCAGCCCTCCCTACTTGTCAGAGCTGTGTTGCTGTGGTTGTACCCAGCCCTCCCTACTTGTCAGAGCTGTGTTGCTGTGGTTGTACCCAGCCATCCCTACTTGTCAGAGCTGTGTTGCTGTGGTTGTAACCAGTCCTCCCTACTTGTCAGAGCTGTGTTGATGTGGTTGTAACCAGTCCTCCCTACTTGTCAGAGCTGTGTTGCTGTGGTTGTACCCAGCCCTCCCTACTTGTCAGAGCTGTGTTGCTGTGGTTGTAACCAGTCCTCCCTACTTGTTAGAGCTGTGTTGCTGTGGTTGTACCCAGCCCTCCCTACTTGTCAGAGCTGTGTTGCTGTGGTTGTAACCAGCCCTCCCTACTTGTCAGAGCTGTGTTGCTGTGGTTGTAACCAGCCCTCCCTACTTGTCAGAGCTGTGTTGCTGTGGTTGTACCCAGCCCTCCCTACTTGTCAGAGCTGTGTTGCTGTGGTTGTACCCAGCCCTACCCTAGCCCTTGTCAGAGCTGTGTTGCTGTGGTTGTACCCAGCCCTCCCTACTTGTCAGAGCTGTGTTGCTGTGGTTGTACCCAGCCCTCCCTACTTGTCAGAGCTGTGTTGCTGTGGTTGTACCCAGCCCTCCCTACTTGTCAGAGCTGTGTTGCTGTGGTTGTACCCAGCCCTCCCTACTTGTCAGAGCTGTGTTGCTGTGGTTGTACCCAGCCCTCCCTACTTGTCAGAGCTGTGTTGCTGTGGTTGTACCCAGCCCTCCCTACTTGTCAGAGCTGTGTTGCTGTGTTAACCAGCCCTCCCTACTTTTCAGAGCTGTGTGGCTGTTTATACCCAGCCCTCCCTACTTTTCAGAGCCTACCCAGCCCTTGTCAGAGCTGTGTGGCTGTTTATACCCAGCCCTCCCTACTTTTCAGAGCTGTGTTGCTGTGGTTGTACCCAGCCCTCCCTACTTGTCAGAGCTGTGTGGCTGTTTATACCCAGCCCTCCCTACTTTTCAGAGCTGTGTTGCTGTGGTTGTACCCAGCCCTCCCTACTTTTCAGAGCTGTGTTGCTGTGGTTGTACCCAGCCCTCCCTACTTTTCAGAGCTGTGTTGCTGTGGTTGTACCCAGCCCTCCCTACTTGTCAGAGCTGTGTGGCTGGTTGTACCCAGTCCTCCCTACTTGTCAGAGCTGTGTGGCTGGTTGTACCCAGTCCTCCCTACTTGTCAGAGCTATGTGGCTGTGTTTGTACACTAACAGACTAACAAAGACCAAATTAATGATAATTAGCCACCTGATGAGGACAGTATTATTGTCAATTACCAGGTTTCATCCTATCGTAGTGTATTAAGAGGGTTACACAGTAAGGGAGAAAATAAAACACAGAAAATATATAAATATCTTTCGACTCTGACTGAGAATGCTGGTATCACCGTAGCTCACTCTGTTTTCCTATAATAGTCCATGGGTCCCTGAATTAGGTGGCTTTTGTAATTACTGAGCAGCAAATTGAAAAAGCTGTAAAGAACACAGGCTTTAATCTGTGTGTGTGTGTGTGTGTGTGTGTGTGTGTGTGTGTGTGTGTGTGTGTGTGTGTGTGTGTGTGTGTGTGTGTGTGTGTGTGTGTGTGTGTGTGTGTGTGTGTGTGTGTGTGTGTGTGTGTGTGTGTGCGTGTGTGCGTGTGTGTGTGTGCGCGTTTCAGAGACTGTATTTCACTACAGCATCCGAATGTATGATTATGTATGTGTGCGTGTTTGTGCGCACGGCAGAAAGAGGGAGAAATAAAGTGGGTGAGAAATAGAAAGAAATAGATAGAGAATAGAGAGAGAGAAATAGACAGAAAGAGAACGAGAGAGCGAGACAGAGAGAGAGAGAGAGAGAGAGAGAGAGAGAGAGAGAGAGAGAGAGAGAGAGAGAGAGAGAGAGAGAGAGAGAGACAGCAAGAGAGAGAGAGAGAGAGAGAGAGAGAGAGAGAGAGAGAGAGAGAGAGAGAGAGAGAGAGAGAGAGAGAGAGAGAGAGAGAGAGAGAGAGAGAGAGAGAGAGAGAGAGAGAGAGCGAGAGAGAGAGAGAGAGAGAGAGAGAGAGAGAGAGAGAGAGAGAGAGAGAGAGAGAGAAGATACTCTATGAGTAGCAGTATGAGAGGAATTGTTTGAACTGCAAAGCCCTGCTTTCTTCTCGACAGAGAAAGTAACGGAGCTGTAATACCAGCTCTGATCCTGTATATCGGTGACATCCCGCAGTCAAGGAAAGGAACCTTATGTTTTTAACGTTCATAATAACTTTAAAGAACCAGTTCAGAGGGACCCACCCATATGATCCTTTTATTAATCTGGTCTGAGCTTGACACAGGCTCTGCTCAGTAGTGGAGGGGGGGGCTGACAGGCCCTGAAGTAGCACAACCCTGTGTCTAACCTCTACGATTGCGGGTTCAAGTCCCACAGAGGGAGGGCCGCCTTCAAATCTCTCCCTCTTGACAGAGATAATTGGCCACCAGTGACATGAACACTGCTACAACTAAGTAGTCAACCAACCCTACAACCCCACATCCCCCTGACAAGAAACCGAAAAATCTCCCGCGAGCATAGGCTAGCAGACCGACGCTGTCAGAGGAGGCTGTACTCAGGGCTAAAAATATCAGAGAAGGCTTGAATACATTTACTTTTTTTAACTTTTTTTTTTTACATAGTTTGTGTTCCTGACACAGGCAATCTGTGTCTGTGTTCACTGTTTCTTCTTCTTCTTCTTCTTCTTCTTCTTCTTCTTCTTCTTCTTCTTCTTCTTCTTCTTCTTCTTCTTCTTCTCTCTCTCTCTCTCTTTCCCTCCTCCTCCTACTCCTCCTCCTCCTGAACTTCCCGCGGTGCGAGCTTGGCATGAGCCACTTGTGCAGTGCGCATCGGGAACATACTGCGCCTGCATTTGAGGGGCTTTGTAAATTGATAAACCCAAAGGGCCACGTGGTGGATTCACACGTCTTCTCACCAGAAATATTGTTATAGACAATGATCCGTCTCCTTCTCTCACTCGAAAATACCTCTCAGTATCCCTCGTTCACTCTTTCCACTCTGTCTCCTTCTTCTCCCCCTCTTCTTCCTCTGCAATTCCAGCAGGGGGTGTTATGCCCTTATGAACTATTATCAAGAGGGGGAGACATACAACCCCCCTCCCCCACCCCACCCCCTTCCTTCCCTGCACCCCTACACCCACCATCGGTCTGCCTTTCTCCCCGAAGACGCTCGACAGTAGACATACCATCAGCGCCTTACCATTCAAACGTCAGTAGCTACGTTTGCCTTGGATCCTCATGTGTGCCAGCCCAACTGACCCTGTTTAACCCTAGTGCCCGCGCTACCCCTGACCGTGTCACTGAGCTGAAAACGCCAGTGCCTTCCATGCCCCTGGAATGTCTGGGTTAAGTGGCAAAATTCGGGTGAGGGTGCTGAGGCTGAGGATTCTGATTGGACTGCACTCGTAGCAGTAAGATACTGTACACTCTTAGCAGTAAGTTACTGTACACTCTTAGCAGTAAGTTACTGTACACTCTTAGCAGTAAGATATTGTACACTCTTAGCAGTAAGTTACTGTACACTCTTAGCAGTAAGTTACTGTACACTCTTAGCAGTAAGTTACTGTACACTCTTAGCAGTAAGATACTGTACACTCTTAGCAGTAAGTTACTGTACACTCTTAGCAGTAAGTTACTGTACACTCTTAGCAGTAAGTTACTGTACACTCTTAGCAGTAAGTTACTGTACACTCTTAGCAGTAAGATATTGTACACTCTTAGCAGTAAGATACTGTGCACTCTTAGCAGTAAGTTACTGTGCACTCTTAGCAGTAAGTTACTGTACACTCTTAGCAGTAAGATACTGTGCACTCTTAGCAGTAAGTTACTGTACACTCTTAGCAGTAAGATACTGTACACTCTTAGCAGTAAGATATTGTGCACTCTTAACAGTAAGATACTGTACACTCTTAGCAGTAAGATATTGTACACTCTTAGCAGTAAGATATTGTACACTCTTAGCAGTAAGATATTGTACACTCTTAGCAGTAAGATACTGTACACTCTTAGCAGTAAGATATTGTGCACTCTTAGCAGTAAGATACTGTACACTCTTAGCAGTAAGATACTGTACACTCTTAGCAGTAAGATACTGTACACTCTTAGCAGTAAGATATTGTGCACTCTTAGCAGTAAGATACTGTACACTCTTAGCAGTAAGATACTGTGCACTCTTAGCAGTAAGATATTGTACACTCTTAGCAGTAAGATATTGTACACTCTTAGCAGTAAGATACTGTACACTCTTAGCAGTAAGATATTGTGCACTCTTAGCAGTAAGATACTGTACACTCTTAGCAGTAAGATATTGTGCACTCTTAGCAGTAAGATATTGTGCACTCTTAGCAGTAAGATACTGTACACTCTTAGCAGTAAGATATTGTGCACTCTTAGCAGTAAGATACTGTACACTCTTAGCAGTAAGATACTTTACACTCTTAGCAGTAAGATACTGTACACTCTTAGCAGTAAGATATTGTGCACTCTTAGCAGTAAGATACTGTACACTCTTAGCAGTAAGATATTGTGCACTCTTAGCAGTAAGATACTGTACACTCTTAGCAGTAAGATACTGTACACTCTTAGCAGTAAGATAATGTGTACCCTTTGTGACACTGTCTGTTACCTACACCGAGCCAGTCTCGCCTTTGTGACACTGTCTGTTAGCTACACCGAGCCAGTCTCGCCTTTGTGACACTGACTGTTACCTACACCGAGCCAGTCTCGCCTTTGTGACACTGTCTGTTACCTACACCGAGCCAGTCTTTGTGACACTGTCTGTTAGCTACACCGAGCCAGTCTCGCCTTTGTGACACTGTCTGTTAGCTACACCGAGCCAGTCTCGCCTTTGTGACACTGTCTGTTACCTACACCGAGCCAGTCTCGCCTTTGTGACACTGTCTGTTACCTACACGGAGCCAGTCTCGCCTTTGTGACACTGTCTGTTACCTACACAGAGCCAGTCTCGCCTTTGTGACACTGTCTGTTAGCTACACCGAGCCAGTCTCGCCTTTGTGACACTGTCTGTTACCTACACCGAGCCAGTCTCGCCTTTGTGACATTGTCTGTTACCTACACCGAGCCAGTCTCGCCTTTGTGACACTGTCTGTTAGCTACACCGAGCCAGTCTCGCCTTTGTGACACTGTCTGTTACCTACACCGAGCCAGTCTCGCCTTTGTGACACTGTCTGTTACCTACACCGAGCCAGTCTCGCCTTTGTGACACTGTCTGTTAGCTACACCGAGCCAGTCTCGCCTTTGTGACACTGTCTGTTACCTACACGGAGCCAGTCTCGCCTTTGTGACACTGTCTGTTAGCTACACCGAGCCAGTCTTGCCTTTGTGACACTGTCTGTTATCTACACCGAGCCAGTCTCGCCTTTGGGACACTATCTGTTAGTTACACCGAGCCAGTCTCGCCTTTGTGACACTGTCTGTTACCTACACCGAGCCAGTCTCGCCTTTGTGACACTGTCTGTTACCTACACCGAGCCAGTCTCGTCCTGTAGCTTAGCAATAGACGAGGACAGAGGAAAATCTAAAGCCTGGTCGTAGTAACAGACGTTTCTATTTCCTATTACCGTGACACTGAGTTGTTGGTTCATACTTGTCCAAACAAGCAATTGTTCACTTTTCTAAAGCAGGCGAATCAAGATAACCGTTTATCAACAACAAACAAAGAACCACAATGACAGCAGCCCCGACACTACAGGGCAGACGCGGAGTGTCCTCGATGCGCAGAAAGCCTGAGATATACGCGTATGAGTGATGTGAGCATAGCTATCCCTCCGTCGCTGTCGCTCTCCTTCTCCCGTGAGAGGTGCTTCACTTTTGAGTTATGCTATTTTTCCCAGGCAACACCTAAGCGTGCCCACCCAAGCCCTATCCTAACCCACGCGTTCAGCAGTGCTGCCTCTTCAGACTGCCAATCTCACCCAACGAGAGACCGTGTGAGTGTTACAGAAAGGTGCACACTGTAACACGGTACAGTCTGTTGTATAACTTTCAAATGTTGTACTGTTTAAGTACCACAACAGTACAGGCCTAATCGTGCATGACTCTAGATAGGCCTCGATCACAAGTGGCTACTGACTGTGTGAAACACATCCACATTGGCTGACCTCGACAACACCGTGGACCAATGGCAACCTTAACATTGCACTCTGTACTACACACTATACCAACTGGAAACTTCTCTCCAATGAGATATCAGAGGGAATGGAATGATCACTGTTGATTTGCCATTAATATATTTAGAGAAATGTGTGTGTATGTGTATGTGTGTGTGTGTGTGTGTGTGTGTGTGTGTGTGTGTGTGTGTGTGCGTGGGTGTGAAGGACCCACCCCTAGCTCTGGGCATGCTAATGAAGAGAGAGCCACTTACGACGCTCAGCTCGCCGTCGAGCCCCGGCCCATGTGCTCGACAGCCCAAATTCAGGCGAGAATTTCGATATTAATGATTTATGCTCTATTTGCATACAAACCTAATGCAAAACCCACTTCAGATAATCACATTTTGCCAGTTCTGAATTGAATTTTCAGGGCGGCTTGCCACCCCCACCTCAAATAACTGTGGAGAGTATGTTCCTTGCAATTCCCCATGGAAGACCCCTCCATAAGGAGATCAGGAGTGGATGAAGGGAGGGGCTAGTGGGCTTTATTAAGGAAGACTCTCTGCTACTTTATATGGGGTAGGTAGACGTGACTATTGTCCATGCACTCTACATATTCACGCAGTGAGAGTATCTCCTGTTACCTGCATCCACCATTAACAGCACTGCCGCCACCTGTACTTGATGACAGGAAACACACTGTCAAGTTTTGGAGTTTTGAATGACTGTTTACTGTATTTCTGTCACCTCTGGAAACAAAACGTGAACGTGAGAGGTCTCTGGAGCAGATGTCGCCAGGAGATGGAGCATTGTGTGTGTGTGTGTGGGGGGGAGGGGGGGGGGAGAAGGAGGCGGGGTCAGGCTTGGCACACCTCTATCCAGCTGTGCTTAGCTCGCCGAGAAACAGCGGACGAGCGTACCTTATCTGAGACTGACCTGTCCGCGGACCACTCACAGCACATACAGAGGGGAGGTGGGTTCGGACTGGTCCGGTGGCTATCTGTCCCTCTACCCCTGGTTGTGGGGGCTAGAGGCATTTCCTTGGGAGGTTCTCGGGGCCAGATAGACCGATGTAGCCTAGCGAGGTGTTGTTGGTCGGTGTTGTTGTGCGTGGTAAAGGTGAGTGTGAGTGTAACACTAGACACATGGTGAATATTTAGCAGGGTTGAAACAGAGGTGAGTGTTACGGGGTCAAGAAGAGCGCCAGCTACATGGGCTCTGACACGCTGACATGCTGCTTAGCCACTCAGCCTCCAGCCTCCCTGCCGGGGCTAGGGAACTTGAACACTTGTCACACACACACACACACACACACACACACACACACACACACACACACACACACACACACACACACACACACACACACACACACACACACACACACACACACACACACACACACACACACACACACACACACACACACACACACACACACAACTCGATTATGAGCACTAATGTCATACTCTGAGTGTACAAAACATCATGAACATCTTCTCTTTCCGTGACACAGACTGACCAGGTGAATCCAGGTGAAAGCCCTGATCCCTTATTGATGTCACCTGTTAAATCCACTTCAATCAGTGTAGATGAAGGGGAGGAGAGGTTAAAGAAGGATTTTGAAGCCTTGAGACAACTGAGACATGGATTGTGTATGTCTGCCATTCAGAGGGTGAAGGGGCAAGACAAAATATTTAAGTGCCTTTGAACGGGGTATGGTAGTAGTTTTGGTCAAGAACTGCACCGCTGCTGGGTTTTTCACACTCAACAGTTTCCCGTGTGTATCAAGAATGGTCCACCACCCAAAGGACATCCTGTCAACTTGACGCGACTGTGGGAAGCATTGGAGTCAACATGGGCCAGCATCCCTGTGGAACGCTTTCGACACCTTGTGGAGTCCACGCCCCCGACGAACTGAAGCTGTTCTGAGGGCAAGGTGTCATTAATGGAAGGTGTCTTTAATGGAAGGTGTCCTTAATGTTCTGTACACTCAGTGTATATTAAAGTGTATATTAATCTCCTATGTTTCATGGGTTATCTCTTGGGTCAGGAGATTGTAAAAGAGTATCAATGCTGCTGAGGCCCCATTACAAGGAGAGACTGACTCGAGCTCGGGGACAATAACATATGAGAAAGCCCTTTGTTCCATAGACAAAGCCTGATCTAAAAAGGTCAGGCATTCTCGCTTCTGTTCAAAAGCGACTACGTCACAAGGGTAGCTTCCAAATGCCTTTTGGTTAAAGGAGGACATTCCAACACAAAAGCACTTACAAAGTCAGAATGCCACTCATTTTCGTCACTGTGAGTGACCCTCTTAAGGCGGTAAAATATTCAACAGGTTCCATGATGACGGACATAGTTTCCATGACAGTAAAGGTCAACTAATCAAGGTCAACTAATCATCATACAATTGTGTCATTTCTTTATGATGGGTCACGTATTCACGATCCACTGGTGTACCAGATTTTTGTCCCTGGCTACTATTTATGATGACAACATTGATCCTCTAAGTAGAAAACCAATTGACTGAAGAGTATTGCTATTCGTTTCATTTGAATATGGGCTTCGATTAAATGATTTCCTCAACAGTGAGACAAAAACACATCAAACTATTTCTCGTGTAAATATATTGGGTATTCTGCAGCATGTCGAAACCTAATGAAAATAGGCCTATTTTTTGTCTGTTAATCCTAAATCAATTTGCAGAGGGATTGTTTATCTAACAAAATAAATCTTGCCATTCGATATTTGTAGAATATGAGCAGTGGTATCAGCCTTAACACTAAATGAATTCAGGTTGCTAGAGAACACGCCTCGGATAACGTATGTGTGTGACATTTCATGAATATTACAGTATATTCAAGAAATGCAATATTTAATATTTATGTTGTCATTTAAAATGAGAGGCGAGCGAGAGACATATTCAATGATGGAATCCTGCAGATATGGCCAGTTGAATTCTGGACTAAAGTGTGTGGTTCACATTTCCTACTACGTACAACTACACTGGCTGGCCCAGTGCTGAGCTATGAGCTCAACTTGAAGATTCCTT
This sequence comes from Oncorhynchus gorbuscha, assembly GCF_021184085.1. NCBI lineage: Eukaryota > Metazoa > Chordata > Actinopteri > Salmoniformes > Salmonidae > Oncorhynchus > Oncorhynchus gorbuscha. The sequence continues at coordinate 24,565,103 of NC_060176.1, read as the reverse complement.
TTCCCTGAGATTTTCATCACCGAAACTGCAAAAACAAAGGCACTCCGAAAAACAGCAGTCTCAAGGAGCGCCTGTAACCTTAACAGAATCATGAAAGCTGACAGTTCATTTTTCACAGGCCCATAGATCTCTGGGTCTTATAAAGTAATGGGCTTTTGGGAGAGGGCTTTATGAGAGCTAAGATAGTTAACCGCCGTGTGCTTGAGATGACATGGGAGCTGAGGTCCTGCTCTTAGGGAGACTGGATTATTCCCTTCCCCGGGATGGAGGGAGAGAAGACACTACTGTCTCCCTAATATAAACGTGTAATAAAGATTAATCTGTTGCTACTCGCCACTCCAATAGCTTCTAAACTTGCTTGAAATAAGGTTGAAATCACTTTAGAGCAAATCTCGTTTTCTTTGTGTGAGTTTCATTGTGAATCTCAGGACAAAGTTACGTGTGTGTGTGTGTGTGTGTGTGTGATGCTGTGTGTGTATGAAACGTGGTGTCGGCAAATGTACACATCGTAGTGTTAGAGTGTAGGTAAACACAAGATTGAATGTGTTTCTGTGTGTGTGAGTGTGTGTGTGTGTGTCCGTGCATTGTTTGTGTGTTTGTGGGCGTAGGGACAATAACGAAAGGCGGTGCCATGCGGCAGGGTCAGGGTCACTTACTGGGTGCGTCTGGTCTCTTGATGCCGCCGCCGCTGTTTGAGCCGCTTCCAAGGCCGTTGAACGCTGCGAGGTTCTCCGAGCTGTAGGCCCTCAGGACGGACAGCATGTTCATCTGCTGCTCGAGATGGGCATGTTCCGGCTTCAGCAGCCCCGGGGAACCACCAGGAGATGAAAGGAGACCCAAGCCCTGCTGCCACTGCTTCTCCAGGGGCGGCTGAGGCTGGAACTGGGGAGGGAAAGGGGCCCCAGGGCCCAAGGAGGCCCTTGGTCGTTGGGCCTCTCTAGCCGGGGACAGGGCCTGCGTCTGCTTCGGCATCTGATAGGTGGCACTGTCCTCATCTTCCCCCTCCATCCCGTCCTCTTCCTCCTCGTCGTCAGAGTGGGGTCGCTGTCTCTCTGGTTGGGCGGAGGAGGACTCGGTGCTGTGGCAGCGCTCTCCATCCCTGCCTTCATCATCCTCAGACTGTGCCTGGTCCTCCAGCTCCCCGCAGGAGGCCTTGTCTGAGAGCTCATCCCCAGCTGTTTCTCTGGCCTGGCTCTGCTGCTCCAGGGCTGGGTCAGGGCATGTCGCTCCAAACCCCTGGAGGCCCGGGGTCCTTGGGGAGCCATCATACATGCCTCCATACTGCTTATAGAAGTCACTCTGGAAGGCTCCCATGCTGGTGTGGTGCTCCATGTGGTTGGACCAGGCTGACTGGCTCTTCTCCCCCTCTCTGTCATTGTCTCTGTCATGGAGGTGGGCTGGGCCCATGCTGGCCTTGAGGAAGTGGGAGGGCTCTCCCTGGTGCTCCTTGCCCTCCTTGCATTGCTTGGCCTTGCCTAGGTGGTTGGCCTGCAGGTGTAGGGCCATCAGCTCGACAGAGGCGGTGGTGAAGGAGCAGAAGAGGCAGCCATGCCACGCCACGTTGTCCTGGAAGGTGACAGAGGCGCCAGGCAGAGAGCCTGTTTCAGGTTTGACATTGACAGACAGGTCCAGAGGCTCGTACTGGGACCCAGGCTTGCCCGTTGAAGGCTTGGCCTCAGCCTTTTCCTCACCAGTATCAGCCCTCTTGGCTTTGGGCTCACCACTCTCAAAGTAATGCTGGGACTGCAGGTGGCTCTCTCTCATCTCCTTCTCCTTCTTCAGGGAGCTGAGGACAAAGCTGTCCATGAAGGCCTGCAGGGAGCCCTGGAAGTTGACACCGTTTCCCACCATGCTCTGGTACGCCCGACCTAGGTCTCTGAAGCTGGCTGGGACGTCTGCGGCGGAGGGGCCCTCTGGGCTTTTCATGCTTTCAGAGAGAGAGTCAGGTCCCAGGCCATTACGCTCTCGCTCTCTGTCCCTCTCACGCTCCCTGGGGGACAACATACCGGGAGGGGCCCACTGATGGGGATGCAACGGTCCCCCTCTGAAGTCCAGGCTGGAGGGCATGCCCTTGAAGACACCGCGGAGGACATCAGGACGGGCGAAGACGCCACCCTTGCCGTGCTCTTCCTTGTGCTCAGAGGGAGGGGCGTGTCCGGAGGAGGGGCCGCCGCCATTCTGCCGCTCACGGTGGTGGCGCTCCAGGTGGTACTTCAGTGAGGCAGACTGGGTGCCTGCGTAGTCGCAGTGAGGGCACCTGTAGGGTTTCTCTCCTGTAAGAAAGATAGAGAGATAGATAGAGTGAGAAAAAGAGAGAGAGAGAGACAGGACATGAACAAGAGAGGAAACAACAGTGAAAGCCAACACAATGATCTCAGTGATAACCAACATTCAACAGAATTCTGCATTCAGCAAACACCTCCTCAGCTCCATTCGGGGATTGGCATCTGAATACGGGTCGATCCAGCTCGATCCAGCTCCGCCAAGTGAGCCATCACTCATGTCAACACAATAAAAACCATTTCACCATATGTTGCTTTCAGTCCACCACAAGAGATAATATTTTCAACTGACAACACAACTGTCTCGATGTAATCTCTGTTTGCATGGGGGGGGGGGTTGGTGGGTCTCTCTCTCTTGGCCTTGTTCGCTGACAGGCCTCTGCCTTGGCGATGAGACAGTGATTTCTAGGATGTTCTCTATTTGCAGTTTATCATAAATCACCATTCACAGAGAAAAAGCGCTCCATTCCGTCCCAGTTGAATGGCTCTATGGCTATTTGGACCAAATAGTGGAAGACGTAGTCCCTTCATATGAAAATAAAACAGACTTTAACTGACAACAAATGAGCAAGAATGTACATACGGAAAAGATTTGTCTGTACATCACGGTAGTAGTATAGTGTTAGTTGCATAATTTGACTTACAATGCAGTTACAACATCTCGACATCAATACACTGTGAACACAAATATTCATACTGTACATATTCTTGCAAGGTCAAATGCAATCATGATTTTTGCCAGAAAAGTGGATCTCGTTTGCCTTTGGAGAGATACATACGAACAGTATCTGAACATGAAATGCATCATGTTAGCTATTACAATATATTTTAAACCAAAGGCAGATTTTTGGAATAGAAGAAACCATAAGCAGAAATGCTAAGCTTGACTTTTAGACATAGTAATGTGCCTGGCATTTCTTTTGAACAAGTCACAGCTAAATATGTGAAGAGCAAGGGTGGTTGGAAATAGTCCCGAAGAAAATCATGTTTGTCAAGTACTGTGTGTGTGTGTGTGTGCGTGTGTGCGTGTGTGTGTGTGTGTGTGTGTGTGTGTGTGTGTGTGTGTGTGTGTGTGTGTGTGTGTGTGTGTGTGTGTGTGTGTGTGTGTGTGTGTGTGTGTGTGTGTGTGTGTGTGTGTGTGTGTGTGTGTGTGTGTGTGTGTGTGTATACAGTATATAGCTATACCATGTTTAGATTGTACACATGGAAACCATTTTCCCCCCATTTTTTGTTTTGTTTGTTGTTGCATTGTTACGCAAGACTGAATTGAATGATTTAAGTCTCGCTCTGTAGTAAATCATGGATATAATTAGCAAATGGCATACTGCTCAAGTAATTTATCATTATTTGGAGGGCACCATTCCAGAAGAAAAAAAGACTGCAGGATCTGCAGACCTACTGCACAGTTCTCAAATAAAGGGCCACAAATACAAACTCAATACAATATTGATACCAGAGAGAGAGAAAGAAAATTAGAGAGGGGAAGGGAGGGAGGGAGGGAGGGAGGGAGGGAGGGAGGGAGGGAGGGAAAGAGAGAGAGAGAGAGAGAGAGAGAGAGGGAGGGAGAGAGAGAGAGAGGGGAAGAGAGAGAGTACCGTGTTATTTTCTTTTACACAAGAGCGAGTTTGAAGCGTATATTTAAAATAAACCATGCGAGATGAGCTTTTAACCCAATAAGTGCTTATCCTCTAAGCAGGATAACAGGGGCTTGGGCTGATTTAATAAGGAAACGTCCCCGATGCAAATGATCATTCTCAATTCCTTTAACTGGACAAAATTATATTCTAGGCCCAAAATTAGAGTGAAATTAGAGTGGTCTGTTTTTTTTCTTGTTAACGATGGAAATGGGCATCAACACCACCAAATATTAAACAGCATAAGAAGACGTGATTAACCTTAAGGCAACAGACATCTGAATGTAACCAGTGAGGTAATGGTACTGTAAACAAATAGGTGGTTAAACTCGGATCACCGATCATGGCGAATGAAGTAACGCTTCCTATACTTTTAATACATTTTTTCCCACAAAAAGTGGGTAAACTGTTAGGCAAAAAAATTGACAGTGGGTAAGCTACGTTTACTTGCATATAATATAATAATAATATAACATATGGCATTTAGCAGACACCTTTATCCTCCACAACACCACTGAATATAACTGAACATATGATACCTTTCTAAACAAACCTTGAAGAGTAATCAATGTACACATGGCTGAGAAATGTATACCGTAAATGTGCGGTGTGTGTGTGTGTGTGTGTGTGTGTTCTTTCCGGACTGTTTGGATTCGCTAAGACATCTGCTCAATCATTCGTCAGGGGCATGTGTGATATCTGGGGAATATACTGTATCCTGCCTCGCAACATCACACACAATTTACTGCGAAAGGTCATTATGTACCCGTTAATCCACTTCGAATTGATATCAGTGCAAACAGCACAACCTCTGCGGAACACAACAGATCTCCATGGCACAAAAGAAAGGAATGATCATTTTCCATTGTTTAGAAATGTACTTTTCTCCCCCCAAAACATTTGCAATCCAGAAAATATATTAACACAAATCAAGGGGGAAAAAATGGAAACACAAATTCATAAAATACCCGATCACCTGCCACAGTACAATAGGAAAAGTAGATTTCCATTACAACTATTATAACGTTTCAATGTATCAGCGTGTTCATCCTCCCAGTGCTGGGACATAGCTTCGTTTTGCTCTACTTCTTTAAGCAGTTCCTCGACTCCGACAGATTTCATCTGGATTCGGATGCTTCGTCGCAGCTCCATAGTAACCACTCAGAATAAACACCCAGAGCCACTACAGAGGGGCAATTAAAACAGTTAATAGATATGACACACTTTAAGATACATTTCCATGTGGCTTTTACGTAAACGTTGAAAGGCGGTTTGCACTGGAAGAAGTGCGGTTATTCAAGTCTTGTCCAGGCTGGACTGGGAAACCCTCTGGGAAAGGAACCGATCCAAACGCCTTTAAGTCGATGCTAAATTGAATAAAGCCAGGCTGTTGGTTAGCAACAAACATCCACATGGGTGTTCATAAACAGTAGTGTCGTTACATGCAAAGAGGTACTAGTTTGGAAGAGGGGTTCGGGAATGTTCGTATTAAACCTGTCCGTGAACGAGAAAGGGAAATAACAGAGGAGAGAGAGAGAGAGAGAGAGAGAGAGAGAGAGAGAGAGAGAGAGAGAGAGAGAGAGAGAGAGAGAGAGAGAGAGAGAGAGAGAGAGAGAGCGCGGGAGGCAGAGAGATGGAGAGGGGGAGAGAAAGAAATGGAGAGAGGGAGAGACGGAGAGAAATGGAGAGCAAGATCACGGGTCCCCATTGATTCATTCTGATTGCAAAGGTTAGGTTAAGGTTATGTGACATGGGCAAAGCCTGGCTCTTTCTCTGTTCCCCGTTTAAAGGTGAGTGGAAACTCTACTGGTTATTTCCCCTAAAGTTATGCGTAGCCATTGTCAAGAGCAAAGACCTTCTTTCTTTTTTTTACACACAGCTGCTTACTGCTAAATACTGCCTTGTCCAGAAGGGGACAATCTGTGTCTCTAATTGCTGTCACTGAAGCCTAGATTCATTATGTGACTTTCCCATTAAAATGTGAGCATTAATTTGTATAATGAAATATCACCCACTGCAGTGTTCATTAACTGTGGCCCCACACTGTATTCTGCACAATGTTAGCTACCTAGAAACTGTGGTTAATTTCACTAATGGATATTTTCCCACTCACTGTTCAAGAGGAAATGAATACTGTAACATTAGCTCTTTAACTTTTAGAGAAATTTAAATTCACTTCATTCCTTTCAACAAAATGTTAGCGAGTCATTAATCTAACATTGTGTTGCACAATGCGAGCACCTCTCAGTAAGCAATGCCATTGTGCTGTTCGGACTGAATTAGAATGAAGGGTGCATCATGTCCTCTCAAAGTTCTACTGTTTTGCCATCAAGGAGGAATCGTCATTGGATGTAAAAGTCATCGCCTTGATGTAATCATCATCATTTCAACCTGAAGTCAATCTGATCATGTACGAGTGATTTAAAGGGCAACACCTTGTAGATACATCAGACGGTTTCTGTGTATGAAGTCACCATGTTGAGTTGTGTTTACGCAGGGCCTGGCCGGCTGCATTGAGTGAGTTAACGGAGGGCCTGAGATGAGGCCTCTGTTTCCTCTCTGCTGAAATACGGCCCTTCTGGGGACCCTTACTGTACCACTCAAAGCAGGACATAACTCAGCCCCCCCCCCTGTTAGGTAACAGATTTCCATGCTCCCCCGTCCTGTCCCCTGTCCCCGGCCCCTCCTCTCCTGACGGCGAGGTATTCAGAGAGGTCTGCAGAATCAGGGTTGAGGCTCCTCTCGTTGACCTGGATGTGCTATTTTACACAAAGATCCTAATTATGGTAGTGCACAAGTGCTCCTGCGCTACGCCTAGCTACGAGCTACGCTGGCTCCTTAATTCCCCTCCAGACCAGAGGTATTTGGTCCATATTAAAGGGGGCGTGGGGGGGGGGGGACAGTTTGGGTGGTCTCCCTTCTCTCTTTTTAAGTGCATGGCGAAAAAAAAGTGAGGGGAAAAAAGCAAGCATTGATTTCCTCAGCTGCAAGAGATTTCCATTTTAAGTTCTGAAGGCTTGAGCCATGCCTTTACTGGCACTTAAGGATGACACATTTTTTTTTTGGGGGGGGGGGGGGACTGTAAAATGGTGTCTTCAGATACAGAGGTCAGGGCATCAGACTCGCAGCATTCACAGTTAGATGTAGAACAAGAACAGGGGCTGATAAGAAATGAAGTGCTAAATACCATGAGGTCTCCATGAGCATACAGGATGTACTTAGTCATTCCCAGGCCTAATCTGACAAAGGGAGAAAGCAATGCGGAATGAAGAGGTATTGTAGCATCGTGTAGTAGACTGTCACTAGGGCGTACACTCAAGCTCTCCCCTCAGCCAAGTAATTAGAGCACAGCTCCGAAAGAAATGCTAAACACTCGTTTCATGCTCTTTTGTGTCTGATATGGGCTGACTCATATAGCACCACGCCATGGATTTTCACAGGTGGTCCGGTACAGCACTCTAAGCTACATTCCAAGCAGTACTCCAAAGCTACAAGGTACGCAACAACAACAAAAACACACTCAACGCAGAAACATAGTGTGGAACCCATGCTGTAGCATATGCAGCACGCAGGATGTTAGAGTAGCCTGTTTGGACAATTAGCTGAGCCGATGTCCTTGATCTAAGGCGACCTTAGAATCGGCCTACATGTGACATTAGCCTGGATATTTACTGGGGCGTTTCTACCTTGCAGTGTAGTGAGGTATGACAACCTGCTCTGGCTCTGGCCAGTGGACACCGTGTCCACACCATTACTCTCAATGGGACCACCTCTACCTCCCAGCAGCTAACACAGAAGGTCATCCAGGTAGAGATATATTTTGACACTTGTTTGCTAGATATGGCTAAGATTAGAACAGTAGCTGCAGTGAACCACTGGATGCCATTGTCCCACGAACTACAGCATATTTCCAGGAGTAGCTGTGTGCTCTGAATAACTGCCCTCGCCGACGGTATCGAACACGGCCAAATGGGGTCGACTCGAGCCGTAGGCAGAGAGCAGGGGGGGCAGAAGGGAAAACGGCGGTAGCAGTAATATCCAAGGGGAACTCACTCCACTGACCTGTGTGTATCCTCAGGTGGACCTTGAGGTGGTGGGAGGTGCGGAAGGTCTTCCCACAGTAGGGGCAGTCCTTGATGGCCGAGCCCAGGCTCCTGTCCCTGTGCTGGGAGGGGGCCTGCTGAACACTCCCCGCCGCCTTCCCCAGGTCATCCCCGACATCTGGAGCAACAAGAGAGAGACACACACACAGACACACACAAAGGGAGGAGCGGTGAGTGTCACGTCAAACCGTCAACCATGTCAGAAAACACACTTTCACTTTGGCTTTGTCCTCCTTTTCCATCCAAATCTGCCAACACCACACAAAGTAAAACACATCAATGGGTTCACGTTTTGCCGCTACCTCCCCCCCCCCCCCCCCCGTTTCAAGCTGACAGAACGCTGACAGTTCATAAGCTTTCAGGCTCCTTTAGAAACACCGGGCCGACCCCCCTCCACACTCTCCCACTCCCGTCGTAATGTTTCATCCCCGCTCTCCTCATCTTCTGGTAGCATATGGCGGATTGTGTTGAAATGAACAATACAAGGAAAGAAACGGCTCTGTCAGCAGTGGGCCAACGCGTCTCCGTATAGCGCCCTGATTTTGACAGGTAGCGTCGCTTCTGTCAGAGATGCGAGAGGGTGATAGGAGTGACCCCGCCCCTGCTTGAACTGCCACTAATACTGCAGAGACGTGTGGAGACCAACAACTGCTCTCCACACAATCACCCGAATCTCAGGAGGAACTGAAATAGATTTGAAAAGAGTTGACGGCAGCACAGTCATAAGGTGAAGAGGATGTTATCTCACACGTTCATATGGGTCATGACCTCATTACATGACCAGCTAACTGTGTAGACGGTTTCTGAAGAAGTCCTTGCAAGCCCTGATGTGTTATGAAAGCTACACTCTAGTCAAGCAGAATGACCGATGAGGTGGAGTGAACGCCAGAGCCCAATGCCACATACCCTGTTGCATCATGGGTAAGCAGGAAGAAGTACCAGTTCACAGTAAGATAAATTGCTCTGTTTATGGCTCCACCCCCCTCCACATCTGCTGCTGATGTTTCTTTGTTTTTCTTCCCGAGTCCGGCTCATGACATGGTATGCGTGTGGGGAGAGAGATCATCTGAATGGAGCAGCCCACTAAGGCAACCATGCCACACAATCAAAAGCATTTCTTCCAGTAGCCGAATCTTTTATTTTCATCCCCACCCCAGTCCACCCTCTTTAAGAGTCAAATAAGGTTTCAAGAAAAGCCAGACTGAAGTCAGCAAGTCCTCCTACTGCTGGCACTGATCACATGATTCTACACCCACACTGCCAACGTACAGTGTGTTATTGTATTTATGTGGATGTGGCCCCCAAGGCAACAGGCATACCAGTGTTGACCAGTTTACATAGCCTTACCTGTAATAACCATGGCCCCGTTCATACTGTACACCCAATTCTGATCCGCATGTGACCTTTCCAAACCCACCCTCTCTCCGAACCAATGCATAGACAGACACAAGGCTTTTTAAATCAATACTCCCGACATGTCTGCAGTCCATATACAGACGTGGGATCTTAATTTGATCACCTTGTTGCAGGAGAACTTTCCCCGTAGCGCAGGAACTTTTAAGCTTGTAGTGTATTGAGGTTTAAGAAAAGGCTTCTAAAGTTTGTCGTTTCCACTTTTCCCTTATGAAAAATGTATCAACTGCTTCAAAAATGTGCATGAATTATAATCCACATAATAGTTTACATTTCCAGTTGCTGCAGGATTATTTTCCCGCTGTAGGAAACTGGCTCAAATTAAGGGCTCAGAAACAACAATGGCGTTTGCTGGCCGAGAGGACTTAGCACCTCGGAGCATCATTTGCACACCGATTTTACATGTCGAATCACGTGAAATGGCGCCAGTCAGAAGTCTCCAGCTGCTGGTCCCTAAAGCACAGCGCACAGACGATCGACAGACGAACGCTAGATCCCCATTCGGCACGACGTGTCGAGCCTTGAGATCCTACATCTGTACACATACCGTACTGTAACCAAATTCTCCACAAACACATTTTACACCACTTGACATATCCCCTCTTGGCAATGTGTCCTCCTCTCATGTTGCAAATACAGGTCCACCTGTCCACCCCAGATGGAGTTGAATTAAACCCCTAAAAACACAGCTTATGGCCAGCCTCATCCTCCGGCCCTCTGTGTGGCAGGGTTAATAGTGATCCTGTACCAGGGAGAGGATGCTCTGCCAGCATTTAACAGTCCTTCAATAACAAATGTTCCAATCGCTATATACTCGCACGCAAACAGATACACGAGCACGCCCGCACACACACACACACACACACACACCAACACACCAAAACTTCAATGTATCCGTTCATGTAGTGTATGGATGAGTGAGAGAGAGAGAGAGAGAGAGAGAGAGAGAGAGAGAGAGAGAGAGAGAGTCCCTCAGCGTGGTTGTCCTTAATCAGCTGACTGATCCCAAGCTTTTAATAGGGCTGTTCCAATTACTGTAAAAGTCATCCTGCGCCGTATAACCACAAATATTGACAGTTTATTGCACAACACATTTATGACATTTGAAGGTCACCTCATATATTACACGACGTCTTCCAGGAGGAGCGAGTCTGGGACAGAGAGATTCTCGATAACTCGCCACCTATAACTATTCTCCATGTATTGATTTTCCATTGCTTTGCTCCTTTTTATGCAAAGGAAAAATCTGTAAGAGACACAACATTACAATTGATTGTCACAGGCAAGCCACTGGCTTCATCCATTACCCTGTTAAATCCTGCTGCCATCATCTCTCAGAGACTACTAGAGCGCACCCACTGTTAGTGTACCGTTAGGCCACAGCCAGTGTTGTATATGTCTAATGCGTTAAGTTGGCTTAGTTCAAGTTAATATTACCCAGAGGTGAGCGAAAAGCCTTACGTGGATATGGTCAGACGCTTTCACCGTTGTCATGTCTTAGTGATCGATGTCATTTTGACAACTGCTATTGATTTTAACACGCACCTTTCGCTCATAAATAAAATGACACAATTGAATTAAACATCCCTAGTGTTACTGTACTTCTCTTACTACACACTGAAAACTGCAATTGTGTCGCTTGTTATTTTTCCCTCGCTAATCTAACACACTGTACTCTTATCCCGAACACGCACTGCTTTTCCAGTCACATACAAACTGACACATCCAGGCTCTGTTGCAGTGGAATAATATCACACACACACGCATACATAATTCAGACTTTCTGATTTGAGACCAGCTCTGATTTTATTGGGCTCATCCAAATGTAATGGAACATAACAGAACAAAGGGCTGAGATCAGATTGGAGCAGAGTTGTACAGGCCATCTGGGAGGAGGATGAGTCTCAGTCATTCTGGCTGCTGCCTGCTGCACTACAGCTCTGCCACCAGGAGCTCGGCTGGTGACGATAAAACAAAACTCCTCAACCAACCAAGGGGGAAGTGCCACAGGAGCCCACCGACACATACGACACCCGTACCTGTCTGGGTGTGTGTGTGCGTGTCTGTGTGTCTGTCCTCTGAGGCAGCCCCTCCAGACAGACCACACCCTGTTCCCATTCATGGGTAAAACAACAACAACACAGGAATAACTGAGGGGAAAAAGCCTCTTCCTTAATGGTGCTCTTTCAATCACACTTCCGGGCTAAATTGTTCCGTGGTTTTGATTACAGTGATATCACTTTCATACAACAACAACAGAAAAGATATCAAAATTGTGTCATAAAAACACAAGATGTCTCCCTCTCTCGCTCCATTATTCTAATGCATCGTGTGTTCTGTCAAAGCCAGTGTCCTCCTCCCTCTATGTAACTACTGTCAACGGTAAGGAAACGTGTGGATTTCAACAAAAAATAAATAAAAAGAGAGAGCAAGTTAAATGTGATGACATCATTTGAAAGGCATTAGGCTTTTAAAAATGCGCCCGGGGGGAGTTGATTTCCTTACGCCGGAGCAACACAACACCATCCGGCTGATCCTCTGTTCTCTTTCTTTATTTGGACGGGTGCCATCTTTGTGAACGGCTGGTTCATGCGAGTTAATCAATTTGAGGTTTAGTTACACTGCTGAGGCTAGCATTCTAGCCACTGCTAGAAAGTCATCTGAACTCGTCGAATTTATTAACCAAACACCAATTATCATTAAACACCACTGCATTATCCCTGCTTTTACTACCTGACAAGGACGACTTAATGACATTTTTTGATTAAAGTTGTTTAGTGTGTGATTTATGGCCACAAAACTCCTAATGCAGACAACTACGCAGATGCTAGTGAAAGCAGTTTTGGGAGGGGGGTGCCCAGAACCCTCTAAGGTATCACGGCAACCAGCTTCAGACCAGGAAAAGACCACAGGCACACGAGATGAACCCACTAACACTTGGGCAGAGGGTGCTGTCGGTGACCCTGCGTAACAAAATGAAATAGAACACAATTAATAAGAAATTCAGAAAGTGTTTACCCCGTGATGTTTGTGAGATGAAACAGCCGCAAAATGTGCTACATATAAGGCACGCGGGTAAACAGGGGCACCAGATGTTCTTTGATGTTAATAATGGCATTTATTATTAATATTAATTAGACCGCATTCAGCAATACATTTGGGCCATTTCCAAGTCAATTAAGCAAAATGGCATTCGGGAGATGTTGAAACGACGTTTTAAGGCAGGTGTTCAGCAGTCCCCTAATAAAACATTTTCACAGCTACTGAAAAACAACTATTTTGGGCTGCTTTTGTCTATGTCGGCTGCCGGGTACATGTTTCCTTGCTCCGCCGTGACTGAACCCTTCATTTATATATTAACAGAAATCATTCGGTCTTATTTCCATTGTCAATATAACATAAATAGCAGTGATTTGATTAGTATATTAACGATTAGGCTTTGCCTTGGCAGTGAGTTGCTCATGTGCATACATGCACTGTATATGAGCCAGCAAAGTCCACACAGACTGACGAGAGAGATTAAACCAGATATGAAATCATGATTATGATAATAACAATTTGTGAAAAACACTGCGGATTAAATCTACCGTTCACCAAATTATTTGAACAGCTTCATTCTGGGGTACGGCACACAAGGCCAAATAGACACTTCAACACCAAACGCTGCTCTCATCCTGGTCTCTCCTCACAGACCAGCAGTGTACTAGTACCAGTACCCGCGTCAACAGTAAATACCAGTCTGAAAAGAAAATCAAATTACAGAGCACATGGTAGTGCAGCCCAGTGGGGGATGCGTTGTTGATATAATCCCGGACCCTATGTGTAAGGGGAAAATAAAGCCATTTTAAAGCTCCATCGTGTGTAATCTGGACCTTGAAAGGGAAGCCCCACCTCAAGCTAGCTCCGATTTGGCAGGAGTAAAAAAAAAAAAAAAAAAATGTAAGCTCCCCGAGGCTGAGCCACACAATGGTACATTAACAATCTGTGCATTCATTTATCAGGGAGCTGCGTTTTGGACTCTGTGTTTATGGCGCACTGTACTTATCATAGCTGGAAATGAATGAACATGCCTCCTCTTGCAACCAACATGCACCTGTGCCGCAGAGATGCTAATCACAAACATTTATATTTATTAGCACTGGTCTCACTACAATTGGTCTTAATAAAAAAAGAGGAGGAAATATGAGCCGTTTCCTGCCTGCTGAAGGCAGAGGAGACATTTCTAAATTGTATTGTAGCACACATTTACTCGCTTATTTGTTCCCAATTTCTCGATCGATGAAGAGGTAGGTGAAATTATGTTTAATCCATTTTCTGTTTAATTTCCATATTTTATGGATTATTCCTCTGAAATTAACCTGGAGTCAGAACTCCCTGATGCCAAAGACCATACCTGTACAGCCTTATTGAACTACAACACATCAAATAATGTGGAGCTCCATAAGGAATCATTCATCTCATTCATAAACTATAGGACCGGCCCACACAGGAGATTCAACAGAAAACATTACCAGACATATACTGAACACTAAACCTCTTTATATCAAGAATGTTTCATGTCATGGTATCATTTTGGAGGATGGCTAAGCTAGCGGTTTAGGACGCATTCGACAGTGGACGTTCCCTCTGCTCTCCCCTCCCTCCTTCTCTCCCCCTCTCCCTGCCTCCTTCTCTCCCCCTCTCCCTGCCTCCTTCTCTCCCCCTCTCCCTGCCTCCTTCTCTCCCCCTCTCCCCTCCCTCCTTCTTTCCCCCTCTCCCTCCCTGCCTCCTTCTCTCCCCCTCCCCTCCCCTCCCTCCTTCTCTCCCCCTCTCCCTGCCTCCTTCTCTCCCCCTCTCCCTGCCTCCTTCTCTCCCCCTCTCCCCTCCTCCTTCTCTCCCCCCTCCCTCCTTCTCTCCCCCTCTCCCTGCCTCCTTCTCTCCCCCTCTCCCCTCCCTCCTTCTCTCTCCCCTCTCCCTGCCTCCTTCTCTCCCCCTCTCCCTGCCTCCTTCTCTCCCCCTCTCCCTCCCTCCTTCTCTCCCCCTCTCCCTGCCTCCTTCTCTCCCCCTCTCCCTCCCTCCTTCCCTCCCCCTCTCCCCCTCTCCCTGCCTCCTTCTCTCCCCCTCTCCCTGCCTCCTCCTCTACCAGTGACAGAAGGTGCATCTCTCCCTCTGTAAAGGCGATGCCTCTGCCGAGCTAGGGGAACAGCAATGGTGGCATAAGTTTCTGCCTGGCACGGGCCCCATCTTTGTTTTCTCTTCTCAAGTCTGTTTCTAGGCTTCAAAGAGCATTGAAAAAAAGACCCAGTCACAGCTAAAGAAGCACTGAGGTCTCACTAACGTTATCATTCTGCAGGATGATCACAGCTCCAGGGAGAGACGGCAGGACAGAGGGTCGGGAGTGGGACGGAGACGTCCACCCCGGACGCCGCTGTCTGTCCGTCCGCACGAGGGGAGCAAGGGAGGACAGGGACATTTCACTGGGCTAAAGGGACTTATTGAGGCGGGTGTCTTTTAGGACACAATGGCCAGGAGGAGGATCTGGGGGAGGGGGTATTAATCAGGGTAAATATTCATCATGCACACTGTTTGGCAGGAAGTGAGTAGTTATCATTAGTGAAGACTGAGCAGGTCCTGTCTTCACAGGGACACCGTGCTTTCCATGGATCCAGACTGGAGGAGGATGAACAGGAGGAGGGGAGGAGGGTGGGGGCAGGGCGATAAGGTGAGAGAGGAAGAGAGGCCAGGAGATAAGAGAGCATATCCAGTACTGATGCACTGATAGCTCATACGTCTCTAAAGGAAATATAGCATGTCCTATGTGAACAATTGCTATCCTGCAATCGTGGTAAACGAAACCACTTGGTAATAGAACAGCGTGTTCCGGGAAGACAGCATATAAGGTATTTCCAGTCCACTGTAACAACGCTGCACGCTGCCCTGTACCTTTAAAGGTGCAAAATATCATCTTCTGTTGTCATTGATTTCCTATTCATTTTCCACCACACCAAATCAACAACAAACACAATGGGCAATCATAAACTGGAGTTACAGATCCACATTCAAGGCTCTCTACCACCAGGTACAGGGTGTGTGTGCATATATATATATATAGACACAACATGCCCACTCATTCCAAAATGACGGGCATTAATATGGAGTTGGTACCCCCTTTGCTGCTATAACAGCCTCCACTCTGCTGGTAAGGCTTTCCACTAGATGTTGGAACATTGCTGTGGGGACTTGCCTCCATTCAGCCGCAAGAGCATTAGTGAGATCGGGCACAGATGCTTGGCGATTAGGACTGGCTTGCAGTCAGCGTTCCAATTCATCCCAAAATAATTCGATGGGGTTGAGGTCAGGGCTCTGTGCAGGCCATTTCTGTATGGACCTTGCTTTGTGCACAGGGGGAATTGTCAAGCTGAAAGAGGAAAGGGCCTTCCCAAACTGTTGCCACAAAAATGGAAGCACAGAATCGTCTGGAATATCATTGTATGTTGTAGCGTTAATATTTCCCTGGTACTAAGGGGCCTAGCCCAAACCATGAAAAACAGCACAGACCATTATTCCTCATCTACCAAGCTTTACAGTTGGCACTATGCATTCGGACAGGTAGCGTTTTCCTGGCATCCGCCAAACCCAGATTCGTCTATTGGACTGCCATAAGGTAAAGAGTAATTCATCACTCCGGAGAATGTGTTTCCACTGCTCCAGAGTCCAATGGCGGCGAGCTTAACACCACCATTATAAATAAAACACAGAAATATCATATTTACAGTATACAGACTCTTTGCTATGAGACTCAAATTGAGCTCAGGTGCATTCTGTTTCCATTGATCATCCTTGAGATGTTTCTACAAGTCCTCCTGTGGTAAATTCAATTGATTGGACATGATTTGGAAAGGTATACACCTGTCTATATAAGGTCCCACTGTTGACAGTGCATGTCAGAGTAAAAACAAAGCCATGAGGTCGAAAGAACTGTCCGTAGAGCTCCGAGACAGGATTGTGTCGAGGCACAGAGCACCTAAGGTTCCTCTGTGGAGAAAAACTTCCAGAAGGACAGCCATCTCTGCAGCACTCCACCAATCAGGCCTTTATGGTAGAGTGGCCAGACGGAAGCCACTCTTCAGTAAAAAGCAGATGACAGCCCACTTGGAGTTTGCCAAAAGGCACCTAAAGGCTTCTAAGACCATGAAAAATAACATTCTTTGGTCTGAAGAAACCAAGATTGAACTCTTTGGCTATAATGCCAAGTGTCACGTCTGGAGGAAACCTGGAAACATTCCTACAGTGATGCATGGTGGTGGCAGTTTCATGCTGTGGGGATGTTTTTCAGGGGCAGGGCCTAGGAGACTAGTCAGGATCGAGGAAAGATGAACGGAGAGATCCTTGATGAAAACCTGTCCCAGAGCGTTCAGGACCTCAGGTTCACCTTCCAACAGGACCTCAGGCTCCCCATCCAACAGGACAACGACCAGTAAGCACACAGCCAAGACAACACAGGAGTGACTTCAGGACAAGTCTCTGCATGTTCTTGAGTGAGCCAGAGCCCCCATCCAACCTGACAGAGTTAGAGGATCCGCAGAGAGGATTGTGAGAAACTCCCTAAATACAGGTGTGCCAAGCTTGTATAGAGTCATACCAAAGAAGACTCAAGGCTGTAATCACTGCCAAAAGTGCTTCAACAAAGTATGAAGTAAATTGTCTGAATACATATGTAAACGTGATATTTAATCTTTTTAATACATTTGCAAAACTGCCCCCCCAAAAATGTTTTTGCTTCATCGATATGGGGTATTGTGTGTTGATTGATGAGAAAAAAAAACGATTTAATAAATTTTAGAATAAGGATGTAACAAAATGTGGAAATAGTAAAGGGATCATGAATACTTTTGGAATGCACTGTATAGTGTACTGTATATACAGTTGAAGACGGGAAGTTACATACACCTCAGCCAAATACATTTAAATTCAGTTTTTCATCATTCCTGACATTTAATTCTAGTAAAAGTCCCTGACTTAAGTCATTTAGGATCACAACTTCATTTTAAGAATGTGAAATGTCAGAATAATAGTTCAGATAATTAATTATTCCAGCTTTTATTTCTTTCATCACATTCCCAGTGGGTCAGAAGTTTACATGCACTCAATTAGTATTTGGTAGCATTACCTATAAATTGTTTAACTTGGGTCAATTGTTTCGGGTAGCCTTCCACAAGCTTCCCACGACAAGTTGGGTGAACTTTGGCCCATTCCTCCTGACAGAGCTGGTGTAACTGAGTCAGGTTTGTAGGCCTCCTTGCTCGTACACACCTTTTCAGGTCTGCCCACAAATGTTCTATAGATTGAGGTCAGGGCTTTGTGGTGGCCACTCCAATACCTTGACTTTGTTGTCCCTAAGACATTTTGCCACAACTTTGAAAGTATGCTTGGGGTCATTGTCCATTTGGAAGACCCATTTGTGACCAAGCTTTAACTTCCTGGCTGATGTCTTGAGATACATCCACATAATTTTCCTCCATCATGATGCCATCTATTTTGTGAATTGCACCAGTCCCTCCTGCAGCAAAGCACCCCCACAACGTGATGCTGCCACCCCTGTGCTTCATGGTTGGGATGGTGTTCTTCGGCTTGCAAGCCTCCCCCTTTATCCTCCAAACATAACGATGGTCATTATGGCCAAACAAATTATATTTTTGTTTCATCAGACCAGAGGACATTTCTCCAAAAAGTACAATCTTTGTCCCCATATGCAGTTGCAAACTGTAGTCTGGCTTTTTTTTATGGCGGTTTTGGAACAGTGGCTTCTTCCTTGCTGAGTAGCCTTTCAGGTTATGTCGATATAGGGCTCGTTTTACTGTGGATATAGATACTTGTGTACCATCTTCACAAGGTAATTTGCTGTTGTTCTGGGATTAATTTGCACTTCTCGCACAAAAGTACGGTCGTCTCTAGGAGACAGAACGCGTCACCATCCTTAGCGGTATGACGGCTCCGTGGTCCCATGGTGTTTATACTTGCGTACTATTGTTTGTACAGCTGAACGTGGTACTTTCAGGATGAAACAGACTTGTGGAGGTCTACAATTTTGGCTGATTTATTTGGATTTTCACATGATGTCAAGCAAAGAGGCACCGAGTTTGAAGGTAGGCCTTGAAATACATCCACAGGCTCAGCTCCAATTGACTCAAATTATGTCAATTAGCCTATCAGAAGCATCTAAAGCCATGATATCATTTTCTGGAATTTTCCAAGCTGTTTAAAGGCACAGTCAACTTAGTGTATGTAAACTTCTGACCCACTGGAATTGTGATACAGTGAATTATAAGTGAAACAATCGGTCTGTAAACAATTGTTGGAAAAATGACTTGTGTCATGCACAAAGTAGATGTCCTTACCAACTTCCCAAAACTATAGTTTGTTAACAAGAAATTTGTGGAGTGGTTTAAAAACGAGTTTTAATGACTCCAACCTAAGTGTAGGTAATCCTCCGACTTCAACTGTATATATAAATATAGTTGTATAAGCATCACAACCATTAACCGCTATTCAAACATCTGTTTAAAATCAATCCAAAGTCTCATTAAGAACCCATAATAAAATAGTCATTATCAAGGGAAGAATGTATACTGATCAATACCTCAATTACATAAATGTGCACTTAAAGATATATATTATCATAAAGGTGATGACAAGGCCACAGAGGAGAGGTGCATTTCAGTGTGCTGTGCTTCAATTCAAGCTGTTCTGAATTGTACTGAAATGATCCCCCTCTCTCTCTTCTCTCTCCTTCTCTCTCTCCCTCCACAGTCAGGCAGGGTGCCCGTAAATCCGGAGACCAAGGACGTTTCCCATTTTCCTCTTATATGAACTTGTCCAGTGTCTCGGAAAATGAAATAAAAAGATTTATACTGCTGCTCCAAACACCAGTGTGTCTCGTGAGTGAGCCATACTATCAGAATACATTAGAGAAAGGACAGATTTTGGCAAAGTGGTATTAAAACAGTGGCCCTCCCCACAGCTCTACCTCCTCTCCAACAGTCCCTCAGGGTTAAACTAGCTCAGCCAAAATGACACCACTAATAAGGATAATACTAATAATTGCCTTGTATTATAAAGCAAGAACCAAATTGAAATGGGATTTCTTTCCACTGTAAATAATACAAAAAGGAGTACAATGCCAATGAAATAAATGAATAGAAACCTGCCTCCCTCCTTCAGTTTGTGGTGTCTCAGAACCAAATCCCAGGCTGTCCTCTCCCCTTCTCTACTCGTCCCATAGCACCCAGTCCACCCAGTTTACACAGTCAACGCCTCACACATACCCCTTATTAAAGAGCACGCTCTGTTCCACTGGCGGAATGTTCATTTGTTATGAAGGTCATTGACAGAGAGTAATAATCACCATTGGGGATCTAACAATTTGCCATTTCAGAGCATTGCTGCAGCGCTGATGACTCAACTATTAATAGACTCCCTCTGCCTTATACGACTAAAAACTATTCTAGTATTTTCACCCCCCCAAAAAAAACTTTCTTCTTTATTCCCTTCGTCATTGTTTTCTTCTACGGAGAGATATCTGACATTTGGAGCAAATGAACTTGAACTTAAGCCCCCCCCGTGGTTGGATATTGAAAATGAAATCACATTGTTAAACTGAGACGGGGTGGAAACTTTCTCTCGATGCCTCCCTCTTAGCGTTGTACCAACAAACTGACATTTAACCAGACACTAGGATTCTCTGATACTGATCTAATGCACCGAACACTTTCTACACGCAAACAATAACAGTTTATTCTAAAAACTAATTTACTCCCGCTTAGTGTTGCTAGGGCATTCAAACATATGAGTCCAAACAAATAATTCAAGCTTTAAGGAATTTTTTTTTTTAAATCAAGCTCAGAGCATTTGTTCTTTTGAAGTGATCAGCATTTATGGAACGGAGAGTGGAAGTTTGAATCCTTTATCTACAGAGGCTCAACATTTCAAGACTAATTACAAATTAATCTGCATCTCTATATCTGCAATAAGAGTGTATAACTCCTCTCACTAAGAACTATCTGTTATATATTTATGCATCCTCCGCATACAGGAAACAGGCGGTCGTCCATACAGCGACATCAAGTCCGAGGATTGCGAATATTAATAATTGATCATTAGCTTGATATGTCTAAGCGTGCCCAAGTTTGGTTTTCAAAGTTGACCGGTTACATTAGGCCGCTCGCTACTCAGGCCTGGAGTGCTCTTGACTAGAAGGTCGAGCATGGACATAGAGTAAGGTCTCTCTCTCTCTCTCTCTCTCTCTCTCTCTCTCTCTCTCTCTCTCTCTCTCTCTCTCTCTCTCTCTGTCTCTCTCTCTCTGTCTCTCTGTCTTTCTCTCTCTCTGGTGGGTTCTAAACAGGGGACACTATCACTTAAAATGTGCTGCCAACGCAACTCATGGGATAACAAATTAGACACAAAGTAATACTGAACTTTGACTATGTTTACTCTGATGACCAATGAAAATGAAGCATACTGTACAGTAGGAACCTTATAGACAGAATGAAACACCATGTCCCATGACTGTCTGCATTGAGAGAGTGGTTAACACCTCTGAAGCAGAGTATATGGCTGGATATATGGAAACCATGGCGACTCCCTGGGCCTTCAACTTGTACCTGTCACCTCTGGCTGGCTGAACTACAGACATACAGACACAAGCTCTGATTGGTTGCCTGGTTGCTTCAATATGTATTTTTTAAATTAAACCTTTATATAACTAGGCAAGTCAGTTAAGAACAAATTCTTATTTACAATGACGGCCTAGGAACAGTGGGTTAACGACAGATTTTTACCTTGTCAGCTCGGGGATTCAATCTAGCAACCTTTCGGTTACTGGCCCAACACTCTAACCACTAGGCTACCCACCGCCCCAAAATGTATACAGTCCTAAACATTCACTCTCTCTGCCCCCCCCCCCCCCCCACACACACACACACACACACACACACACACACACACACACGCACACACACTATCTATACTGCTCTCTCTGTCTCTCTCTCTCACACACACTGTCTATACTGCTCTGTCTCTCTCTGTCTCTCTGTCTCTCTGTCTCTCTGTCTCTCTCTCTCTCTCTCTCTCTCTCTCTCTCTCTCTCTCTCTCTCTCTCACACACACACACACACTATCTATGCTGCTCTCTCGCTCTCTGTCTCTCTCTCACACACACACTATCTATACTGCTCTGTGTCTCTCTGTCTCTCTCTCTCTACTCATTCTGGGCCTGGATGATGGTGCACTCCCATGACGGCGAACCTCTGGGCACCTCGACTGCCGTTAACTGCTTGTGGCACGAGCCGAGGAAATGGGTCATTAAATCAAACGAGCCAGGACCAACCTCCCAGCGTCCCAGATCTGTTTCCAATCAGATAGCTTCCTTTAAAGGGAGCCAGGATCTCACTCGGCATTAGCGTCATCAAAGCGGTCTCCACTGCTACCTCCGCTAGCGCTCTAATCTGCATGTGAGCTGCACAGGGGAGAAGGGCAGACATCTTGTGATGAGGTAAATACTTCAAATGTTAGCCACGGGAGTGTCGTCTTACCCTTTAAACAGACACAAATTTGTGATACAGCCTCCTCCCAATCGCTCACCTCCTCTCTTACTCCCCCCCCCCCCCCCCCCACACACACTTTCTCTCTCTCTCTATTTCTCTCTCTCTCATATGCACATAGGCACACACGTACAGTCGGGTCAAAATCCCCAGAACAAAACAGCAAAAATAGAGTTGCTTTTAAACTACCCAATGGTAAGAAAATGTGAAGGAGAAAACTCTCTCCACACTTGTTGCTTTTTCCCTCGACATTCTCTTTTTTTCTCTCTTTTTCTTTCCTAGAAAAAGATAAATGAACACCATTTCTTGCACCTGTCCTACCTTCCCATCCTCCCTAAAATGATAAGGGATTTCATTAACGTGAGAACGCTTGGGCTGAAAGAAACATAATTGCTCCAGTGTTTTTGTTGCCGTCGCACCCGCCCTAATTTCTTCCTTCCTTTTACTCTTGACTGCTAAGTGAATATTATATAAACAGAGAGGATGAGGTAGAAAAATTATTGAGAAACCGCGGTCATGTTAACACCAAACAGGGAGTCGAGAGAGACGAAGAAGAGGAAATGAGAGGAAGTAAGGTAATAGCACGACAGTGGGTGTGAGTGATATGATCAATCGGGAAAGATCACAGCATTCCGTCATGATTTAAGCACTAGCACTGATCCTCACCGGTCCGTGATGGATAACTGTATGAGAAAAAAAAAAGATACATGATTTCTTGACTTGCCATTTACACAGCATTGCACCTGAAAGCCGGGCGGAATAATAGACAGTTTAAAATGTCAGGGAACTAACTAAGAAAGGGAGACGGGTTGGCCGACAGAATGTTAATTAGAACAGCCGCCTAATGGCCATGGCAGCCCTGAGAAGGGATGAGGAAGTGCTTCTCTGCACTAGAAAACACTTCCCAGATATACTTCAGTCCAATTAGGTAGGCCCATGGCTTGGGTTTTTGGAGATGTCCAGTCACAAACCAAATATATTCAGTTATGAAGCCCAACGTAAGAATATTCTCCGTCTGGAAAGAAATGTATAGGATTTACCTATCTATCCCAGAGCAGACCTGCACGTTGAGCCGGAGCCAGAAGCACATGATTGTGTTAATTAATCTGCCATTGTGAGCGGGGGGGGGAACAGCTGCAGTGGCTCTCGTGGCTGCGTTGTCAAAGCAAAACAATGCAATGTTAAGCTTCCCCGCTGAATCTTCCATTACAAAGGAGCTCCAACACAGGGCTAAATTCATAAATCCACAGATCAATGTTTACCGGCACTAATGTCTGACCTTTAAAGGGAAAAAGGTTTTAACATGCTTCATTTCGGTTTGAAATATGGTCAGATATGTGATACCTAGGATTTGGGCCTATTCCCCGAGCTTTGAAAAGAAACTAATTGAGAGAGTGAGTGAGAGAGAGAGAGAGAGAGAGAGAGAGAGAGAGAGAGAGAGAGAGAGAGAGAGAGAGAGAGAGAGAGAGAGAGAGAGAGAGAGAGAGAGAGAGAGAGAGAGGGACAGAGACGGAGAGAGAGAGAGAGAGAGAGAGAGAGAGAGAGAGAGAGAGAGAGAGAGAGAGAGAGGGACAGAGACGGAGACGGAGACGGAGAGAGGGGAAAATAAAGGCCTGATCTCTAAAACAGAAACAAACAGGATTCACCAGCTGGGCGTTGGTATTTGAAAACAATACATCTAACACGATTAGGAGGGATCCATCGATCGCTGTTATGTGGCTTTAATTCAGAGGGGAGGGGAAGGGTGTGCGAGGGTGGTTGTAGATTGATTGCGTGACAACTACAGACAGCTACAGACAGCTACAGACGAAGTCCGTGAAGATGTGGCTGATTCCCACAGGAATAGGTCAACTCAGCCGTAAGTAATGGCTATGGAAATATGTCGCGTTTTATGTTCATACAGTATGGCCTTAAGACCTAATACCACAGATCTCACAATGTTCCCCAAAACATGTATCGAACAGCTACCTCATATTATGACCTTTATTGCATTGGTCTGATACACGTACCCATATGTCCAGCGCATGTGAGTCAAAAGCAGTCAACTTCTAGTTAATGAAGAAAGCCCATATGGCATGGTATGAATTCCTACTGTGGTGTATATAGTAGAGACGGGGGTTTTTGTCACCGGCGGTTGGTGGAACCTTCATTGGGGAGGACGGGCTCGTGGTAATGGCTGGAGCGGAATAGGTGTAACGGTATCAAACGCATGGTTTCCATGTGTCTGATGCCATTCCATTTGTTCCCTTTCTGGCCATCATTATGAGCCTTCCTGCCCTCAGCAGCCACCACCGGATTTATATTACAGTTTACCCACACATCAAGTGCATGCGAGACAAAATAAGTCCATTTATAGTTCATGAAGAAAGCCCATGGCATAATATTAATTACTACTGTGGTGTAGACAGTGGAAACCTCTTTTTATATTACAATGTATAAGGAAACAGTCAAAACAGGAAACAGACATTTTAATCTAAAGAAAGTGTTGTTTTTTAGTGATTTTAGGCTGGATTCATTTTGGAGTTCATTTGCAGATTTGGGTAATCTCCATTGGCAGTCTGTTAAAGTCAGATAAACAGACTGTGATAAATACAGGAGATAAATAGCTACATAGAGAATTAGACACTGGCAACGGTCTAACACAATCTACGGGCTATTTCCGTCAGGCAGCAGGCCACAGTACAACAACAAAAAAACACGCTGATTGAGATAGCAGCTCGATGCATCACCAACACCAAGCTGGAAAATATAGTGTGTTCCTGTGAGCTCGTTTCCAGAGAGACGGAGATGCACCCCAAAAAGCATCAAAATGTCTGGACCTGACCCCACACTGCAGTGGGAGCCCGTCTGTTGAGGCAAAAGCCCCTCCAAGAGCCCACGCAGCATGCCGTTGAAGAGAAAACATCTCCACAATGAGGGAGTGATATTACAATGCAATCAATGGCTGCTACTTCATTTAGTAAGGGGTATGTGGGGATACTGGGTGAGGAATATCTATGGTCTATGAACCAAGTATCCGTTTGTCTCAGTCTGACAGTAGACACAACATGATTTGAAATAAATAGTGAGGGGAGGCAGCACTTCCTCTGAAATAGATACGATTTGAGCCATTAATTGCAGCTAAAGCAGGCGATTCCAGTCGGAATTCAAGTGATGGGCTGTTATTTTCATATAGTTACTGTAATTTGTACGGACGCACACTGTAGAAAGCTTACAGATGGAGAACGGTGACACGGTGCTAACACGCATCTCAAAAGTGCCGCTCGCTACAGCATCTCACCTGTCCAACACGTTGGATATTTCAGAAAGCCATCAGATGTCAGACTTACCGCTACGGTGAGTAGTAGAGAGCATCGGATAAGGAAACAGGCGGGAGGCAAAGGAGCACTCTACACTTGTCAACTCTGCAGGACAGATACGTAGCTTTGAAATGCTGAACGAGATAGGTGGCATCTGGTCATTATCTGATGGCTGCCTTGCCAGTTATTAGGTCAAGTGGAAATGGGAGGTGTTTCCAGTTGGTGTTTGGTAAAGCTTAACACGACTAGACTTCTTATGGTAAGTCAACTTCAATCCAACAATAACTGTGTAACGACACTGGTGATGTAAAAATAATCTTTATGGAAATAGATCTCATTGAATGGGTGCCATGTTCATACTGTGAGCAGCTTGTGTCTCATGAACATAATCCAGAAATGTCCTCTAAACTTTTCTCTCCAAACTTTCAGATGGTCCTTTTTTTCTCTCCCTCTCTCTCTCTCCAAGAGATGAAAGAAACAGGACAAAAGGCTGATCCTGTGTTGTTGAGGACCAGCAGAAAGGTATGAAATGTGAGGCCGGTGCTCAAAGACCCAGAGAGTGTGGGACCAAAAGGGATTTCGCGTCCTCCTCTGAATCCTCATCTCTGTGTCTAATATCAAATACCTGATTCTGGCCCCAGGAGCGCTGCACCGGCACGATTACACCTCACTCGCAACCCACGCCAGGAGAGGTGGCATTTGGCCGATCCGTCGCCACGAGGGGTTCAGCCACGACTTAGCCCCGTGTCTTAAGGGGGGAGGGACACAGGGGAGGATTGAGCTTCCCCAAAAGCCCTGGTTAAACCTGTGTCCTGTCTCCAGAGGGAGCCACTTCAGACAGGGTCGAGGCCTGATGTTCAGAGCAGAGCTCCATCCGCTGAGAGTCGGAGGAAACTTTGAGACGGAGCCTGATCTCCGTGCCTCTGGTGAGCTAGTGCATCAGGTCACATGATCAACACAATACAATGCCGTCGCACTGCACTGGACTAGGAGTTTGAATAAGGATCAGATCATTCCTTTAGTATAAGCCAGGCCTGGAATGGCGAGGGCCCTCAACATAGGCAATATCACCGGCTTTGCCGTCACAGGAGATATAGGCAGAATAACAGTGTGGGAACTATGGGAGCTGATACAATGTATCTTCACCTTGGTTTACAAAGTCATACAGGTGTGACATTAATAACCCCCACAGTTTCAATACATACGGAGAGAGAAAGAAACGCAATGTTCTGAGCTTATGTTGTATCATCTTCAGTGAATTAAACACCTTTGGTATTTTGTAAACAAACATGGCTAACAGCTCTTTTCACGTGAAAGTTAATCTCAAGCAACATATGCTCTTAAGAAAAAACAATAGGTGTTAACCATCTCAATTGCAATCGTGCTAGATCTTAGACAAACAAACACTTTGCTTTGTTACCAAGACAACTGAGACAATATGACTACTGCGGCATTGTCAGAGCTGCGACTTCCTGCTCGTTATGTGTGACAAGCCAAAGAGGAGCTCGAGAGAGAGTCGACTGCGTTGACTCCAACTCCAACCCACTGTAGCCTTTTGCCGGTAAGATTGTCAAACTAGTATCCACCTGGGCAAACAGTAAAAACACAACACAACCTGGAGCTCACACACACTTTCCATTTTTATCCTTTCTTGTTTTGTTTGTTGTTGTTGCATTCCATAGCGACAAAACGAATTCAGCTCCAAACCTAATTAATCCACAAAGGTTTCATGTCTTAATCCCCAAAGTCAAGGGGGTTATTGTCCTCACAAATGAGGTCAACGTACCTCCCAGTGGAAATAAGGGAACAGAAGTGAGAAAAGGACAGAAAGAGAGAGCAAGAGGAGTGCTTTTCTCTCTGTGATTCCAGAACAGTGCGACACGGTGGCAGAGGCCAGGTAAACAGGGCTTGAGGAGGTGACCTGTCCAGGGGCCGTCACTGCTTACCCAGGAACTAATATCTAAACTAGGGTAAGAAGCATTCATTGCCTAACGCCATAATATGAGCACTCTACACCCGTATCCAACAGAGAACACAAACTGAGCATGCTCCAAAAGGAATAGGGGGAGGGCAAAGGAGACGGAGATGGAGCGGAGGAGAGGAAAATAAAACAGCCGCCAATCACGACGCAGACCTTTCGAACCAGAAAGATCAAAAGCTGGTTTCCACGGTAATTGTCGCTAAGGCAGGCTCTGACAGTGCCGACACTGAGCAGGGTTGTGTGACACGTTAATGACAACGATACAATCCTCCGTCTGCTTTGGATGGGAGAGATGAAACACATGCCTGCACCATCCTGCCTCTCCCAGGGCTGGAGCCAGCGTCCCACTCAGTGTCACGGTGGAGCTCCCTGTGCGCGGCCCCTGTGTGTCCCTCCCTGGTCCCCGGGGCCCATAACGAAGTCCAGGGGACCGTTTGGGCAAGGGCCTGCTGGTCAGAGCCTTCCCAATTAGGATAACCTATCAGGGCTTTAGTGAATAGAGGCAGCCAATCTGGAGGCTAGTGGGAACCCACAGCAGAGGATTCAACAGCTTGGAGAAATCTGTTTCTGTATCTAATTCACAGTATGGTAAGGGGGAAATGAATCTACTGTAAAGGCACAAGATCAAATTGGCAAAAAGGAACACCTAACACAGAACCGAGAGCTGTTTATTCTGCCCACACTGGTACGGCTGTGGAGAGGGCCCATACGAACCCAACATACAGTACAACACAGTCTCATTAGGAACTCCTAAGTTGTTTATGATTACCCATCATTATGAACACTCCAAGAAAACCTAAAAAAACAACAACAAGGGAGACATGAAATAAATGGTGACAAAAATGTATGTAGACTTGTTACAGACATTTTCATTTCAAAATGCGTCTTTCAAGCTGGTGGAATGAAATTGGTTTACATTGACATCGCTACCGCTGTGTTTGACACATTAGTTTAAACTGACAGTGAGAATCAAAATCTGGGAATGCTGCTTTATTCTTATGCTCAATTTGAAAATCAGCTGTCAAAGTCAGTGTTTGTTGATTTTTATCCAGAGGATTATTACATTTTCAGAAAGTGACAATTAAAAATGTCTATCATGCCATAGGCATCAAACGCCAATCTGTAACAAAAGGGTGGCATGCGAAACTACTGTAAGCAGCCTATTAGCGGCTGTGAACTTAGTGAAAAGCTACGAAGGAAGGATCGATACTAAATATTTGGTGATTTGTCCAGAGTTCTCAACTTCCCAATAAAACACAGAATCTGTTCATCAATATCAGATTATACAGGGGAAGTCTGGAAATCATTTCCCCCTGTCCAGAATGTCCCCTTTGAGTAAAGAGCTCTGATAGCGGCTGTCATAAGAGAGTTTTCCCCCCCCATGACTGTTTTAAGTGAAAAACGATGGATCCTCGGGTCATCCTTGGGTCACCTACGCTCACTGGTAGGATAGACGCAATTGGATAATGACTCTGACATGGGGGGGGGGGGGGGGGCAGTTGGTTAAAGACTCAATTGAGTCTGCTCTGGCAGGCAGGAGAAGAGAAACCGACGGGTTACAGAGCTCTTTGCCTCCGCTGCGTGCGACGCCCGTCTCCCTCCATCGCAGAAGATATACAGAGGGGGAAAGAGAAGGGGAAAAGGGAAGATTTAAAAGACCAACAACAAACAAACAAAAAAGACGATTGTTTATTGATTTTATAATAGGCTTAGTGCCAGAAAAATAAAGTGGGGGTCAGTCTACATGGTCAACGAGAAGCAGTGGAGGGACAAACACAGGCTTACACGCGCAGGTAACAGGGATGGAGTCCAGATGACAGGAAATCGGAAGACCCTTTTGTTTCCACCAACGTCGCTGGTGGCATTGTTATCCTGCTCATAAACCTGTGGACATAATCGCTCCGCTCACAAACAGGGCACGGCTTCACGGGCTTCAGAGGAAAATGCACTATGAAAAATGGATGAAACAACTCAAGATAGATATATCTACAGTCCATCCACATACACTGGGAAATGAAGCAATTGTTGTATTTTCCAGTATGACTGATATAGAAGGAGAACATTGTGGCTGATGACACCAGCACAACAGAACTAAATATGCAGCACATATTCAGTGTATTCGGAAAGTATTCAGACACCTTGACTTTTTCCACATTTTATTACATTACAGACTTATTCAAAACATTTCTCTCTCATCAATCTACAGTACACACAATACCCCATAATGACAAAACCAGAACATGTTTTAAGAATTTTTTCTAATAAAAAACAGACTTCTTGGGTATGGAGCTACCAGCTTAGCACGCACCTGTATTTGGGGAGTTTCTCCCATTCTTCTCTGCAGAACCTCTCAAGTTCTGTCATGTTGGATGGAGAGTGTTGCTGCACAGATATTTTCTGGTTTCTCAAGAGATATTCGGTCGGGTTCAAGTCCGGGCTCTGGCTGGGCCATTCAAGGACATTCAGAGACTTGTTCAAAAGCCACTCCTGCGTTGTCTTGGCTGTGTGCTTAGGGTCTTTGTCTTGTTGGAAGGAGAACCTTTGCCCCAGTCTGAGGTTCTGAGCACTCTGGAGCAGGTTTTCATCAAGGATCTCTCGATACTTTGCTCCGTATATCTTTCCCTCAATCCTGACTAGTCTCCGAGTCCCTGCGGGTGAACAACATCCCCACAGCATGATGCCGCCACCCCCATGCTTCACCGTAGGGATGGTGCCAGGTTTCCTCTAGACGTGACACTTGGCATCCAGGCCGGAGAATCTTGTTCTCATGGTCTAAGTGTCTTTAGGTGCCTTTTGGCAAACTCTAAGTGGGCTTTGATGTGCCTTTTACTGAGGAGTTGCTTCCGTCTGGCCACTCTACCACAAAGACCTGATTGGTGGAGTGCTGCAGAGATGGTTGTCCTTCTAGAAGTTTCTCCCATCTCCACATAGGTACTGTGTAGCTCTGTCAGAGTGATCATAGGGTTCTTGTTCACCTCCCTGACCAATGCCCTTCTGCCCCGATTGCTCAGTTTGGCTGGGCGGCCAGCTCTAGGAAGAGTCTTGTTGGTTCCAAACTTCTTCCATTGAAAAATGATGGCGGTGACTGTGTTCTTGGAGACCTTCAATGCCGCATTTTTTTTTTTCAATGCTACATTTTTCGCTACCCTTCCCCAGTGGCTTGATACAATCCTGTCTCGGAGTTCTACGGGCAATTCCTTCGACCTCATCACTTGGTTTTTGCTCTGAAATGCACTGTCAACTTTGGGACCTTAAAAAGACAGCTGTGTACCTTTCCAAATCATGTCTAATCAATTGAATTTACCACAGGTGGACAACAATCAAGTTGCAGAAACATCTCAAGCATGATCAATGAATACTTATGGAAATAAATTATTTTTGTTTTTGATTACTAATAAATTTGCAAATATTTCTAAAAACCTGTTATCACTTTGTCATTATGGGGTATTGTGTGTAGATTGATAAGGATTTTTTATTCATTTAATCCATTTTAGAATAAGGCTGTAATGTGACAAAATGTGGAAAAAGTCAAGGGGTCTGAATACTTTCCGAATGTACTGTATGTATATATTGTTTCCTAATTCTTACTGCAAGGTGGACAACTGATCGAAAATACTTAAATCATGGGTTTAAATGTAGGTACACCAGGATGGCTCAAAGAAACATTATCAGCCTTCTTAGCATACCATATTGGTTTTGTCTATCTATCTGTCTGTGTGTGTGTGTGTGTGTGTGTGTGTGTGTGTGTGTGTGTGTGTGTGTGTGTGTGTGTGTGTGTGTGTGTGTGTGTGTGTGTGTGTGTGTGTGTGTGTGTGTGTGTGTGTGTGTGTGTGTGTGTGTGTGTGTGTGTGTGTGTGTGTGTGTGTGTGTGTGTGTGTGTGTGTGTGTGTGTGTGTATAGGGTCTGATATATGGATGATAACACTAATTAGCTCATTTTGTTTGGGGCACAACACTCATTAAAAACCCAGTGGGGCCATTAACGTTACCGTCCCTCCAAAACACTGCAGTCGCCATATCAATCTCCTCTAGCCTCGCTTGTAATGGCGACTGCTTCAGGTTGGGTTGAGAAAAGATTTGTTTTCTCACTTCTTTCCCCTCTTCTTCACCTGATCTCTCTATTTCTCACATAGCAGACACATTATCTCTCTCTATAACTCCCCCTCTCTAGCTCTCTCTCTTTCTCTCTGTCACCATCTCTCTCACTCTTTCTTTCTTTATTTCTCTCTCTCTCTCTCTCTCTCTCTCTCTCTCTCTCTCTCTCTCTCTCTCTCTCTCTCTCTCTCTCTCTCTCTCTCTCTCTCTCTCTCTTTATCTTGCTTTCTCTTTATCTCTCTCTCTTTATCATTCACTCTCTAGCTCTCTCTCTCTCTGTCTCTCTCTATCTTCTCTCTACACATATAGCTATCTCTCTATACAGCTCTCTCTCTCTCTCTCTCTCTCTCTCTCTAGCTCTCTCTCTATCTCTCTCTCTATATAGCTCTCTCTCTCTCTCTCTCTCTCTCTATAGCTCTCTCTATATAGCTCTATCGCTCTATAGCTCTCTCTCTCTCTCTCTCTCTCTCCCTCTATCTCTCTCTCTAACTCTCTCTCTCCCCCAATTAGATTGTGTAATTTCCACTCAGGGCAATGTAATGGTGTTTGCAAAAGCATAGAGGGGGATTCGTTGCCACTGAGGGTGACAGTGTATTTGAGCTTTAAGCGGTAGTGTAACGCTAATACCACCAACATTCCCTGCGATTCGCTGGGGCTTTCGGTGCCATAAGGCGTTACTTACACTGCAGCAGGAGATCCGGGATGCACAGGCCTTTAAGGATTAACAGAGGAGGCGTAGCATCCTGCTAACAGAAAAAGGAGAAAGCCCAATGTCTCTGGGGTTAGGCCCGCTCAAATCTCACTGCCTGGGCCTTCCAGAAGGGGTTCTATGAAGTGAAACATGTTACTGATCTAGGGAGAGATATATCAAGGGAGTTTGACTGCTAATTAATCAAACACATAATGCTCGGTAATACCTACTCCTATCAACACTAATAGTCACACTCACATCAGAGCGGGCAGAAGGTCACATCAACATTGTACCACATGTCACCTACCATCTAGTATTGGTTGGGAAAATGTAAATATTCTCCATCTCAGCCCTGGATATTAAGAGTGTTGATGAGATATATGAGTTTGCCATTTGCCCACGGAGCGGCGAGGCTCCGGCAGAACTCAGTACCATATGGCTGGTGAGAGATTTCCACCCTCTCTTCCTCCTCTCTGAGCCTGACAGCTGGATGCCTGCTAACTGGGGACGGGGAGCTTGGCAGCTGCAAGCTGAGAGCAACGCTTTGATGCCGCTCGCGCAACTAATGCAAACTTTCTACAGGTAGACGAGGGGGCATTAGACATATACAGTAGAATATGAGAAGGTGCGAGAGGGAAAGGGTGCCAGGGGGTGACGGGAAAGGGGCAAAGAATGCTGCTGGGAGCACATTCAAATGTGCAGCTGGCAAGTACAAAAGGGAGAGAGCTTGTTTCTCTTACCATAGTTTGTTGGTACTTTGAGTCAAAGAACCTTTAATCATTTTTAAAAAAGGACTCCTTTGGATGTTAAGATGCAGGTATCAGGATTGTGTGTAATATGAAGGAAAAACGCATTTTCTCCAATGCCAACTCGTGTAAAACAGCAGCCCATTGAATGATTTATGACATGTGACCATGATTCCACTGTGTGTACAGTGTCAATAACTACTGGCCAATTACAGTAATATTGTGTTCTGACGCTCAGGAGAAAGACGCCAGTGTTTTATAAGAGAAAGTGGGGCTGCATGTACTTCACTGGGGGTGTCACAGTCCCTCCCACTCGTGAGTACGTCATTCGGCCTTGATCAATCACTGTCTGCTGTCATGCAATATAACAAGTACTATTCCTGCTAATAACTACAGAAGATGTGAATCCACAAGTCCCAATGTGAAGGTTTGCATACTATTTGTCTGGGATCATCAACTCGATTCAGCCGCGGGACGATTATTGTCCCCCGGATCGGATGGTCGGGGTGCCGGAACATAAACACAAATCATTTGTAGACTGCAAATTGTCTGCAAGAAGCACAAACAGACATAAAGTTTGACTAAGACTAATGATCATTTCTAACATTGCTTACATCTGTATATGATCACGTGCCTCTCTATTATGCGTGGGAATACGTGGGACCAGATTTCTTCAATTAAAATCACTTGGAGCTGATTTCCTGGTGTTTGGACATTCTTTTACGTCAACAATAAATATTCCATATAAAAAAACATATATATATATATATATATATATATATATATATATATATATACATAGTACCAGTTAAAAGTGTGGACACACCTACTCATTCAAGGGTTTTTTCTTTATTTGTACTATTTTCTACATCAAAACTATGAAATAACACATATGGAACCCTGTAGTAACCAAAAAAAGTGTTAAAGAAATATATTTTATATTTCAGATTCTTCAAAGTAGCCACCCTTTGCCTTGATGACAGCGTTGCACACTCGTTGAATTCTCTCAACCAGCTTCATCAAATCAAATAAAATCAAATGTTATTGGACAAATACACATGGTCAGCAGATGTTAGTGTAGCGAAATGCTTGTGCTTCGAGTTCCCGACAGTGCAGCAATATCTAACAAGTAATCTAACAATTCCACAACAACTACCACAATACACACAAATCTAAGTAAATGGATGGAATAAGAATATGTACATATAAATACATGGATGCGCCATGACCGACCGGCATAGACGAGATGCAATAGATGGTATAAAATACAGTATATACTGTATAAAATACAGTATATATATCTGGGAAGTGCAAGATATGTCAACATCATTAAAGTGGCATTAATAAAGTGACGAGTGATCCATTTGTGGCCAATGATTTCAAGTCTGTATGTTGGCAGCAGCCTCTCTGTGTTAGCGACGGCTGTTTAACAGTCTGACGACCTTGAGATAGAAGCTATTTTTCAGTCTCTCGTCCCAGCTTTGATGCACCTGTACTGACCTCGCCTTCTGGATGGTAGCGGGGTGAACAGGCAATGGCTCAGGTGGTTGTTGTCCTTGATTATCTTTTTGGCCTTCCTGTGACATCGGGTGCTGTAGGTTTCCTGGAGGGCAGGTAGTTTGCCCCCGGTGATGCGCTGTGCAGAATGCGCCACCCTCTGGAGAGCCCTGCGGGTGTGGGCGGTGCAGTTGCCGAACCAGGCGGTGATATAGCCCGCCAGGATGCTCTCAATTGTGCATCTGTAGAAGTTAATCTCGTGTCTGAGCCGTTGAATTGCGGCTCCACTTTGTCCCTATACTGATACTGATGTTTTGGTTGTTTGATTGCCTTGCGGAGGGAATAACAACACTTTCTGTATTTCATCTTTCCATGTTTAAATGCGGTGGTTCACGCTTTCAGTTTGGATCGAACGCAGCCATCTATCCACGGTTTCTGTTTAGGGTAGGTTTTAATAGGCACAGTGGGAATAACATCTCCTACACACTTCCTTATAAACTCACTCACTGAATCAGCGTATGAATCTATATTATTCTCTGAGGCTACCTGGAACATGTCCCATCTGCGTAATCAAAACAATCTTGAAGCATAGATTCCGATTGGTCAGACCAGCAGAATGGTCCTTGTCGCGGGTACATCCTGTTTGAGTTTCCGTCTATAGGACGGGAGAAGCAAAATGGAAATGTGGTCGGATTTGCCAAACGGTGGGCCGGGGAGGGCTTTGTATGCAGAGTAGCAGTGATCCAGTGTTTTGCCAGCCCGGGTACTACAATCGATATGCTAATAGAATATAGGTAGCCTTGTTCTCAAATGTTCTTTGTTAAAATACCCAGCTACAATAAATGCAGCCTCTGGATATTTGGCTCCCAGTATATGGATATATTGTTTCCAGTTTGCATAGAGTCCAGTGGAGTTCCTTGAGGGCCGTCGTGGTGTCGGCTGGGGGGGGGGTGACAATAACCAACGAGAATTCTCTTGGGAGATAATATGGACGGCATTTGATTGTAAGGAATTCTAGGTCCGGTGAACAGAAGGACTTGAGTTCCTGTATGTTGATACAATTACATTAATCATGAAACATACACTCCCGCCCTTCTTCATCCGTGAGAAATGTTTATTCCTGTCGTCTTGACGCACAATGAATCCCGGTGGCTGTACAAACACCGACAGCATGTCCCCAGAGAGCCATGTTCCCGCGAAACAGAGTATGTTACAATCCCGGAAGTATCTCTGCAAAACAACCCTAGCCCTAATTTAATCTACCTTGTTATCTAGGAACTGGATATTAGCGAGTAAAATACTTGGGAAGCTGTGGGTGGTGTGCGCGTCTCCAAAGTCTGACCAGAAGGCCGCTCCTTCTACCTCTCCTGCGGCGACGTTGTTTTGGGTCAGCCTCTGGAATTAGTTTGAATGCCTTGGGTGGTTCGAACAAAGCATCCACTTCGGGAAAGTCGTATTCCTGGTCATAATGCTGGTAAGTTGACGTCACTTTGATGTCCAATAGTTCTTCTCAGCTGTATGTAATAACACTTAAGATTTTCTGGGATAACAATGTAAGAAATAATACTTTCAAAAAAATAAAAAATACTGCATAGTTTCCTAAGGACTAGAAGTGAGGCGACCCTCTCTGGCATTGCCATCTTGCTTTTTTGGAATGCTTGGAATGCTTTTCCAACTTGATGAGTTTTCCAACAAACTTGCTGAGCACTTGTTGGCTGCTTTTCCTTCTACTCTGCGGTCCAACACATCCCAAACCATCTCAACTGAGTTGAGGTTGGGTGATTGTGGAAGCCAGGTCATCTGATGCAGCACTCCATCACTCTCCTTCTTGGTCAAATAGGTCTTACACAGCCTGAAGGTGTGTTGGTTCATTGTCCTGTTGAAAATCAAATGATAGTCCCACTAAGCGCAAATGGGATGGCGTATCACTGCAGAATGCTGTGGTAGCCATGCTGGTTAAGTGTGCCTTGAATTCAAAATAAATCACTGATAGTGTCACTAGCAAAGCACCCCCCACACCATCACACCTCCTCCTCTATGCTTCATGGTGGATTCAACACATGAGGATATCATCCATTCACCTACTCTGCATCACACAAAGACAAGGCGGTTGGAACCAAAAATCTCAAATTTGCACTCATCAGACCAGATTTCCACCAGTCTAATGTCGATTTCTCATGTTTCGTGGCTGAAACAAGTGTCTTCTTCTTATTTGTGTCATTTAGTAGTGGTTTCTTTGCAGCAATTCGACCATGAAGGCCTTATTTGCGCAGTGTCCTCTGAACAGGTGATGTTGAGATGTGTCTGTTACTTGAACTCTGTGAAGCATATATTTGGGCTGCAATTTCTGAGTCTGGTAACTCTAATGAACTTATCCTCTGCAGCAGAGGTAACTCTGTGTCATCCTTTCCTGTGGCGGTCCTCATGAGAGCCAGTTTCATCATAGAGCTTGATGGTCTTTGCGACTGCACTTGAAGACACTTTCAAAGTTCTTGAAATTTTCCGCATTTACGGTCCATCATGTCTTAAATTAATTATTGACTGTCATTTATCTTTGCTTATTCGAGTTGTTGTTGCCTAAATATAATTTGGACTTGCTCTTTTACCAAATAGGGCTATCTTCTGCATACCACCCCTACCTTGTCACAACAGAACTGATTGGCTCAAAAGCATTAACAAATTAACTTTTAACAAGGCACAACTGTTAATTGAAATACATTCCAGGTGACTACCTCATGCAGCTGGTTGAGAGAATGCCAATAGTGTGCAAAGTTGTCATCAAGGCAAAGGATGGCTACTTTGAAGAATCTCAAATATCAAATATATTTTTGATTTGTTTAACACTTTTTTTGCATAGTACATGATTCCATGTGTGTTATTTAATAGTTTTGATGTCTTCAATATTATTCTCCAACGTATAAAATAGAAAAAATAGAGATAAACTGAGTAGGTGTGTCCAAACGTTTGACTGGTAGAGTATATTATTTGCTCAGAAAACTTGGGGGGCCAAATAAAACCGGGAAAATAAAACCAGGAACCCTGCTGTATGTCCTTGTGCAATTCTTACTACTGTCAGTTACTCATGTGACACTTTGTCTAAAATAGTTGTACTTGTCCAATGACACTTCTCCTGAGTGGCGGAGCCCCTATACTTGTCCCTGACCATCTTTGATACTACTACAGCTGGGCTCTCAAACCTCTCTGTGCGTTCAAAGGAAGCGGCGACCTATCAGAGATAATGTCTCTTATAGGGGGAGGTGGATGTCTGAGTCACGTAACAGTGCACGCTGTGGCGCCCTCTCCTTCCCCTTATCCCCCTCTCCTCCCTCCCCTTGCCTTGTCATCTGTGAGTCCTTGTCCCCTTAGCAGCTTTACTGTCATCTTCTCTCTCTTAAACGGCCTGGCTGTTCTGAGCCTAGGTGATATATGCACACATAGCACAAGCTCCCTGCTCAACACTCAAATCTCCTGCAAACATGGATCCATACTCGGCCAGAGAAACCAGGTTCACTCTACAACACACTAACAGGCTGAGAGGAAGGGAACATTTTGAGAAAGAAAGAAAGAGAGAGAGAGAGAGAGAGAGAGAGAGAGAGAGAGAGAGAGAGAGAGAGAGAGAGAGAGAGGGGCAGAGACGAGAGAGAGATAGAGAGAGGCAGAGACGAGAGAGAGAGAGAGAGAGAGAGAGAGAGAGAGAGAGAGAGAGAGAGAGAGAGAGAGAGAGAGAGAGAGAGAGAGAGAGAGAGAGAAAGAAAGAAAGACAGTAAGAGAGAGAGAGAGAGAGAGAGAGAGAGAGAGAGAGAGAGAGAGAGAGAGAGAGAGAGAGAGAGAGAGAGAGAGAGAGAGGGAGAGAGAGAGAGATGAGAGAGCGAGAGAGAGAGAGAGAGGGAGAGGGAGAGAGAGCGAGAGAGAGGAGCCTGCTGGGGTAGAGACATGAGCACTGTTAGTGCCTAAGCACTCCTGGGCTCCAGATCCAGGAGAGAGGAGCTGAGTCTGAGCCAGGTTTGGGTGGGAGACCAGGGCTCAGCAGATACTGCTCTATAGAACATCCCTATGTCTGTCTCTCCTCCAGCTCCAACCTGAACACCAGCTCAAACACATCCTCAACACACCACCATGGAATTTACAGTGCGCAGAGAGACTCGTCGGGAGACATATTTTTTTCTGAGGGCCTCTGAAGCAGAGCAGCATGTAGGTTCAGAGACAGCTTTCTTGCATGTCTTAGATAGGTCTTAGTTTCTACTTTCCAAGCCTCTGAGTTCAGCTGTAAGTCCAGATAAAATATGGAATTATCCTAGAACGCTAAGGGCATTTCTCCCTTTCTCTCTATCAGGCCCTTTTCCTGTCGTGCACCTCTTACATTCTCCCATCTTTCCATCCTTCCTTGGCCCCCAACCTCACTCCATCCCTCTATTTCTGTCCCTCATTCTCCCCCTCCTCTCTCTTGCCCTCCATCTCTCTCTGTCTCTCTCTGTCTCTCTCTATCTCCCTCTCCAGCCTGCCAGCCCCCTCCTCCCCGGCGCCCCCCTGTTGCTGCGTGCTACTCTGAGCCATGGTGTAGAGTTTGGCTGGAGCCGAGAGGAGCAGCTGGGCCAGGCTAACGGGGAATGATAATGACCTCAGAAATCTGCTGTTCACTCCACAACAATAGGGTGCTCAGTCTAGTGGAAAATTGTGTTCATCAGCTAGCTCTGCTCACTTACTAATTGACATTGCCAAATATTTTAAGAACAACTGGAATGTGCAGGCAAGGATCTCAATCCTTGGACTTCATTTTTCTGGCCCATTTGTTTTCCTCTTTCTGATTAGGAGATAACCTTCGCTAAAAAAAGAGGCAAAGTGTTCACGTCATTTTCTGGCTCCTGTCAGCACCCCGGTGTTGACACAAAGGGCTGTTTTATGTGACTTGTCAGTGGGGTTAGGAGTGACCACATACCATGGCCAGTGGTGATATCCAAGTCAAAATAGCCCCTCACCCATAGGCCATCACCCAAATATGACATCACCCACAGTTTTTTATGTGTGTGTGTGTCTGTGTGCATGTGTGGGTGTGTGTGTGAGAGAGAGAGAGAGAGAGAGAGAGAGAGAGAGAGAGAGAGAGAGAAAAAGAGAGAAAAAGAGAGAAAAAGAGAGAAAAAGAGAGAAAAAGAGAGAAAAAGAGAGAAAAAGAGAGAAAAAGAGAGAAAAGTAAGTGAGAAGGGTAGTAAAGAGAGAGAATGCTCTGTCATGGTATCATACGGCTGGTCCTCCATTTTTAATGAGACAAAGGTCAATGTATTCACTTGCTCTTTCACACG
This sequence comes from Oncorhynchus gorbuscha, assembly GCF_021184085.1. Lineage (NCBI taxonomy): Eukaryota > Metazoa > Chordata > Actinopteri > Salmoniformes > Salmonidae > Oncorhynchus > Oncorhynchus gorbuscha. The sequence continues at coordinate 24,525,488 of NC_060176.1, read as the reverse complement.
GGAGGAACCCCAATCATGCCCAAGTTAACTTGTTCAAACAAAGCTCTCTCACCCAGCCACCCACCCTGCCATCCATTTGCATTCTCTGTCTGAGAGCTCAGACTCATTTTTGGAGAAATTCAGCATTGACAGAGTCAGACAGCTGTCACCATTGAAACAAGGAACCCTACGTTCCCCTCATTCAACTATCTCCGTCAGAGACAACCGCAACAACACCACAAACTCCTACGTGAAGGCTTTTGTGTAATCAAAGTTTCAGTTTAAGTTTCAACTTTTGGATACAGGGTTATTTTGTGGGAGTGCTCTATGCATCCGGACTGTGGCTAGGTAAACACAGTATGATGCCTTGCCCCAACGTGTCCCCCGTGTTCATTTAGTCAAACCTCTTCACAATCTCTTCCATGTTCAATCAGCTAAACTTGGCAACCCTGCTCTGGATCCCAGCTCTCTGACAGAACAGAGGGCGAGTCACCTTCACTCTCACTATTTTACCGGTGACACTTCCTCAGACACCGGAGGAGATATCATGTAGAATATTAATATTCAAACGGTCTACCTACCACAGTAAGGCAGCCTTCTGTTATGGAAAGATAAATATTATGTTTTAATTATAAAAACAGAAAACAGAAATGGGGAGAACGAGGAAGAAAATGTGTGACGTGCCAAGGAGGCTTGTTCAGGAGAAAGGTAAGCAATGTTTTGGCAAAGATGTGGAATTAAAAAGTGGTTGGTATAATGCAGGCAGTTGACTCTCTCTCTCTCTTTCTCTCTCTCTCTCAACAGCACATCTCTTTGCTCCAGCTCCATAACCAAGTGGGGAATCCTAACGTGATCATTAAGACATGAAACAGCCTGATAAATGTTTCATAAGGACTGCCCGGTGATAACCACCCAGGAATACGGTGAGCAAGAGAAAACGACACTGACTTCTACTCTTTCAAATACACTTTGGAATACAATTGGAATTTTTAAATATCTAAAAAGGCTTAGCGTATTCCCACCATGGGTAATATTTACAAATTGAGTCTAAGAGAGAGAGAGAGAGCGAGAGAGAGATTGTGGAGAGAGAGCGATAGAGACAGTGAGTACGAAAAAGGGAGAGAAATCGACTGAGCCATTGAAGAGAAATAAATTGCCCTTTTATATTGTGCAAGCGTGTACGAAAATACTAAGTCTACATTTATCCAAGACATGTTAATCAGTAGAGCACACTGACAATTAGTGAATAGAACTTTTGACACCAGAAAGACACCAGAACCCTGACCTACAGTACTGAAATACAGCTCTGTAATCAATTTGCTTCGGACACAATGGCATCTTTTTGAGTTTTGTGACACGTAAAAAAAAAAATACAGACATGACATGCCAGCTTGAGGCGCTAGTCTTCAAACGAGTGGCTGTACCACAGGTTTAAAGCAGGCAAGTTCATCAGATAAAGAAAGAAAGAGGAATTAAGAAAGAAAGAAAAGAGAATCGGATGTCAATTACAAAGAGAAAGAAATAAGTGAAGTGAGAGGGAGGGAAAGAGAGACAGAGAGGGGGAATGAGAGGGAGGGAAAGAGAGACAGAGGGGGGAATGAGAGGGAGGGAAACAGAGAGGGGGAATGAGAGGGAGGGAAAGAGAGACAGAGAGGGGGAATGAGAGGGAGGGAAAGAGAGACAGAGAGGGGGAATGAGAGGGAGGGAAAGAGAGACATAGAGGGGAATGAGAGGAGGGAAATGAGACATAGAGGGGGAAAGGGAGGGAGACAGAGAGGGGGAATGAGAGGGAGGGAAAGAGAGACATAGAGGGGGAATGAGAGGGAGGGAAGAGAGACATAGGGGGGAAAGAGAGACAGAGAGGGGGAATGAGAGGGAGGGAAAGAGAGAGGGGGAATGAGAGGGAGGGGGAAGAGAGGGGAATGAGAGGGAGGGGAAAGAGGGGGAAGAAGAGAGGGGGACATAGAGGGGAATGAGAGGGAGGGAAAGAGAGACAGAGAGGGGGAATGAGAGGGAGGGAAAGAGAGACATAGAGGGGGAATGAGAGGGAGGAAAGAGAGACATAGAGGGGGAATGAGAGGGAGGGAGAGACAGAGAGGGGGAATGAGAGAGAGAGGGGGAAAGAGAGACATAGAGGGGGAATGAGAGAGGAGGGAAAGAGAGACAGAGAGGGGGAATGAGAGGGAGGGAAAGAGAGACAGAGAGGGGGAATGAGAGGGAGGGAGGAGAGAGACAGAGAGGGGGAATGAGGGAAAGAGAGACAGAGAGGGGGAATGAGAGGGAGGAGAGGGAGGGAAAGAGAGACAGAGAGGGGGAATGAGAGGAGGGAGGAGAAAGAGAGAGAGAGGGAGGGGGAATGAGAGAGAGGAAAGAGAGACAGAGAGGGGGAATAGAGACAGAGGGGAATGAGAGGGAGGGAAAGAGAGACAGACAGAGGGGGAATGAGAGGGAGGGAAAGAGAGACAGAGAGGGGGAATGAGAGGGGGAATGGAGGGAGGGAAAGAGAGACATAGAGGGGGAATGAGAGGGAGGGAAAGAGAGACAGAGAGGGGGAATGAGAGGGAGGGAAAGAGAGACAGAGAGGGGGAATGAGAGGGAGGGAAAGAGAGACAGAGAGGGGGAATGAGAGGGAGGGAGAGAGAGACAGAGAGGGGGAATGAGAGGGAGGGAAAGAGAGACAGAGAGGGGGAATGAGAGGGAGGGAAAGAGAGACAGAGAAGGGGGAATGAGAGGGAGGGAAAGAGAGACAGAGAGGGGGAATGAGAGGGAGGGAAAGAGAGACAGAGGGGAATGAGAGGGAGGGAAAGAGAGACAGAGAGGGGGAATGAGAGGGAGGGAAAGAGAGACAGAGAGGGGGAATGAGAGGGAGGGAAAGAGAGACAGGGAAAGAGGGGGAATGAGAGGGAGGGGGAAAGAGAGAGAGAGAGGGGGAATGAGAGGGAGGGGGAAAGAGAGACAGAGAGGGGGAATGAGAGGGAGGGGGAATGAGGGGGAATGAGGGAGGGAAAGAAAGACAGAGACAGAGAGGGGGGAATGAGAGGGGGGGAGGGAAAGAGAGACAGAGAGGGGGAATGAGAGGGAGGGAAAGAGAGACATAGAGGGGGAATAGAGGGGGAATGAGAGGGAGGGAAAGAGAGACAGAGAGGGGGAATGAGAGGGAGGGAAAGAGAGACAGAGAGGGGGAATGAGAGGGGGAGGAAAGAGAGAGACAGAGAGGGGGAATGAGAGGGAGGAAAGAGAGGAGAGGGGAATGAGAGGGAGGAAAGAGAGGGGGAGAGGGAGGAAAGAGAGACAGAGAGGGGGAATGAGAGGGAGGGAAAGAGAGACAGAGAGGGGGAATGAGAGGGAGGGAAAGAGAGACATAGAGAGGGGGAATGAGAGGGAGGGAAAGAGAGGATAGAGGGGAATGAGAGGGAGGGAAAGAGAGACAGAGAGGGGGAATGAGAGGGAGGGAAAGAGAGACAGAGAGAGGGGAATGAGAGGGAGGGAAAAGAGACAGAGAGGGGGAATGAGAGGGAGGGGGAAGGGGGAGAGGGAGGAAAGAGAGACAGAGAGGGGGAATGAGAGGGAGGGAAAGAGAGAGGGGGAATGAGAGGGAGGGAAAGAGAGACAGAGAGGGGGAATGAGAGGGAGGGAAAGAGAGACAGAGAGGGGGAAGAGAGAGGGAGGGAAAGAGAGACAGAGAGGGGGAATGAGAGGGAGGGAAAGAGAGACAGAGAGGGGGAATGAGAGACAGAGAGGGGGAATGAGAGGGAGGGAAAGAGAGACAGAGAGGGGGAATGAGAGGGAGGGAAAGAGAGACAGAGAGGGGGAATGAGAGGGAGGGAAAGAGAGACAGGAGGGGGAATGAGAGGGAGGGAAAGAGAGACAGGGGGAATGAGAGGGAGGGGGAATGAGAGGGGGGGAGGGGGAAAGAGAGACAGAGAGGGGGAATGAGAGGGAGGGAAAGAGAGAGGGGGAATGAGAGGGAGGGAAAGAGAGACAGAGAGGGGGAATGAGAGGGAGGGAAAGAGAGACAGAGAGGGGGAATGAGAGGGAGGGAAAGAGAGACATAGAGGGGGAATGAGAGGGAGGGAAAGAGAGACAGAGAGGGGGAATGAGAGGGAGGGAAAGGAACAGAGAGGGGGAATGAGAGGGAGGGAAAGAGAGACAGAGGGGGAATGAGAGGGAGGGAAAGAGAGACAGAGAGGGGGAATGAGAGGGAGGGAAAGAGAGACAGAGGGAGGGGGAATGAATGAGAGGGAGGGAAAGAGAGACAGAGAGGGGGAATGAGAGGGAGGGAAAGAGAGACATAGAGGGGGAATGAGAGGGAGGGGAGAAGGGGAGGAAAGAGGACAGAGAGGGGGAATGAGAGAGAAAGAGAGAGAGGGGGAATGAGAGGGAGGGAAAGAGAGACAGAGAGGGGGAATGAGAGGGAGGGAAAGAGAGGGAGGGGGGAAGGGAGGGAGAGACAGAGGGAGGGAAAGGGAATGAATGAGGGAGGGAAAGAGAGACAGAGAGGGGGAATGAGAGGGGGAATGAGAGGGAGGGAAAGAGAGACAGAGAGGGGGAATGAGAGGGAGGGAAAGAGAGACATAGAGGGGGAATGAGAGGGAGGGAAAGAGAGAATAGAGGGGGAATGAGAGGGAGGGAAAGAGAGACATAGAGGGGGAATGAGGGAATGAATGAGAGGGAGGGAAAGAGAGACAGAGGGAGGGGAATGAGAGGGAGGGAAAGAGAGGGAGGGGGAATGAGAGGGAGGGAAAGAGAGACAGAGAGGGGGAATGAGAGGGAGGAAAGAGAGACAGAGAGGGGGAATGAGAGGGAGGAAAGAGAGACAGAGAGGGGGAATGAGAGGGAGGGAAAGAGAGACATAGAGGGGGGGAATGAGAGGGAGGGAAAGAGAGACAGAGAGGGGGAATGAGAGGGGGAATGAGAGGGGGAAAGAGAGACAGAGGGAGGGGGGAAGAGAGGGGGAAGAGGGAGGGAAAGAGAGACAGAGAGGGGGAATGAGAGGGAGGGAAAGAGAGACAGAGAGGGGGAATGAGAGGGAGGGGGAAGAGAGAATGAGAGGGAGGGAAAGAGACAGAGAGGGGAATGAGAGGGAGGGAAAGAGAGACAGAGGGGGAAGAGGGAGGGAAAGAGAGACAGAGAGGGGGAATGAGAGGGAGGGAAAGAGAGACAGGGGGAATGAGAGGGAGGGGAAAGAGGAAGAGAGGGGGAAGAGGGAGGACAGAAAGAGAGACAGAGAGGGGGAATGAGAGGGAGGGAAAGAGAGACAGAGAGGGGGAAAAGAGAGACAGAGAGGGGGAATGAGAGGGAGGGAAAGAGAGACAGAGAGGGGGAATGAGAGGGAGGGAAAGAGAGACAGAGAGAAGAGAGGGAGGGGGAATGAGGGGGAATGAGGGAGGGAAAGAGAGACAGAGAGGGGGAATGAGAGGGAGGGAAAGAGAGACAGAGAGGGGGAATGAGAGGGAGAAGAGGGGGAATGAGAGGGAGGAAAGAGAGACAGAGAGGGGGAATGAGAGAGACAGAGAGGGGGAATGAGAGACATAGAGGGGGAATGAGAGGGAGGGAAAGAGAGACAGGGGGAATGAGAGGGAGGGAAAGAGAGACAGAGAGGGGGAATGAGAGGGAGGGAAAGAGAGACAGAGAGGGGGAATGAGAGGGAGGGAAAGAGAGACAGAGAGGGGGAATGAGAGGGAGGAAAGAGAGACAGAGAGGGGGAATGAGAGGGAGGGAGAGAGACAGAGAGAAGAGAGGGGGAATGAGAGGGAGGGAAAGAGAGACACAGAGGGGGAATGAGAGGGAGGAAAGAGAGACAGAGAGGGGGAATGAGAGGGAGGGAAAGAGAGACAGAGAGAGAGGGGAATGAGAGGGAGGGAGAGAGACAGAGAGGGGGAATGAGAGGGAGGGAAAGAGAGACAGAGGGGGAATGAGAGGGAGGGAAAGAGAGACAGAGGGGAATGAGAGGGAGAGACAGAGAGGGGGAATGAGAAAGAGAGACAGAGGGGAAGAGACAGAGGGGAAGAGAGAGAGAGGGGGAATGAGAGGAGGGGAGAGACAGAGAGAGACAGAGAGAAAGAGAGACAGAGAGGGGGAATGAGAGGGAGAGAGAGAGGGGAATGAGAGGGAGGGAGAGAAAGAGTAAGTGAGAAGGGTAGAGGGGGAGAGAGAGAAGAGAGAGAGAGAATGAGAGAGAGAGAGAGAGAAGAGAGAGAGAGAGAGAGAGAGAGAAGAGGGAGAGAGAGAGAGAGGGAGAGAAAGAGAGAGAGAGAGAGAGGAGAGAGAGGGGAAAGAGAGACAGAGAGGGGGAATGAGAGAGGGAATGAGAGAGGGAATGAGAGGGAGAGAAAGAGAGACAGATCGGGGGAACGAGAGAGAGGGAAAGAGAGACAGAGAGGGGGAATGAGAGAGGGGGAGAGAGAGAGAGAGGGCAAGAGATAGACAGAGAGAAAGATGGAGAGAGAGGGAGAGAGATAGACAGAAAGATGGAGATGGGAAGAGAGATAGAAGGCATTGACATAATTCAACCAAACACCCCCCCCTTAATTAGCTATAAAAACACACACAGACAGAACGCTGTTCTCATTTCAAAGGTCTGGTATCTTAGTGAGAATGAGCGTACTAAAGGAGACTCTCCGTGATCCCACAGATACCTGTTTGCTTCGCCATACTCGCTCCAGCCCTTTGAAGAAGCCAACCAGACCGATGGCTCTCCTCCATCTAACACCGGGGTGGGGATTCACAGGCCAGCTCTACCAAGCCTTCAAACCACTGGGCTTTTAAATCACACGTTCAATGCCATCTACTGTATGACACAAATGCCCTAAGTTGTTTCTCCTTTCACTTCTATGTCTATTTTTGGTCACGTTCTTGGTCGCCACTTCATATCTGAACATAGGCCGGTAGTCTTGCCTCTCGGGCTAGAAAGATGACGAGAGACGGATAGAATGTAACTCTTCGTATGACAGCCAAGGTGGGATCGAATAGCGATCTTATACCAGAGTTGGTTTCCACGGAGACAAACGCAGACAGATGTAGAGTGGTTTCGGATAGCTACCGTTTTGACACTCGCCAAGCTTTTCTAACAATTTGGGCCTGAACACTTCTAGTTATTTTTGCTTTAATTACACAGCAATTACAATGTAACAGTAAGTCTGCATGTGTAATTACCCCCCATTGTAATTACGTAATTAGATGAATATCCGTGCTTTATAACCTAAGGCGTCAGTCGGCAAATCCAATTTCAATTTGAATGGCGCAAGCGTTTTGCCTCCATGTTTGAGAGCCGTAAAGACCTAGGGATATACGGCTAATCCTTGCCATGTTAAAACGCTGTTCCTCTTAAAAACATTTAGACATGGGGGATTCTCCAGAGGAAAAGGAGGAGTAGGTTCGTAGCCGGAGCGGAGAGGTGGGAGTGAGGGGTGGAGTGGAGGTGCTCCTGCCCGAGGCCTTGAGAAAAGCCCCTCTCTCTCTCTACAGTCTGATGCGACCAGGTTCTGAGTAGCTGCATGATCATACTGTACGTTCCGTTCTCAGCAGCATGTCGTTGTCATCAACTGGTTGCCATCCTTCCCTTTGCTCACTCTTTCTATTTCTCGCGCTGTCTCTCTGCCTCAGTCCCTCTCCTCTATTTCTCCACGCAGCCCAAATACAATTGTACTTGTCACATGCTTCGTGTGCGACAGGTGTAGACTAAGAGCCTATTTATTCTTGATCCGAAAATTTGGTCGGAGCATCCTGAGGCCAAAATGAGCTCCGTGCCGCGTCGCTGTGCGCCTCCCAAATGTTGGAACAACGCAGGGGGTTTCGTACAGCTCCACATTGACATGATTGGTCGATGGTTGGTGGGGGGGGGGGGTCCTGTATAAACAAAAACTCACTTCCTTGACAACTTCCCTCCCAACAGCTCTGCGCTGCTCGGCAAAGCGCAAGAAGCATGAATGCCCTGACTTCTGCAGAGGCCTCATCACTGTGACTGCTGCACGGCCAACGCAGACCTCGGGATTGACCACGCAGCGCCTTCAACAGCGAATTGCTTGCTTACGCTTACCTCACGCTAGCAACCAACGGAATCCTCGTAGTCTGTAAGAGGCCCAACCAGAAACAACTTCGTCCCAATCTCTCCGTCTCTCTTGTTTCTTAAATTTCGGGAATCTACAATGGATGTCCACATAAATACCCCCCCCATCTTACAACACACTGGCAGCACTGCTTTACATAGTATTACATCAGGTTTCAATGGGTTCTGTTCCGCCATTCAGGGTAAGCCTCTGTTTAAGACCTGCACTCTGCAGGGCCTGTCGCTCTGAGGCCCACCATGATGCATTCAGAGAGAGACACTATCAAGTAGGAACATTCTTGTTTATCAAGCCCAATTCAGACTGGAGAACTCTGAAATCTGAAGCAATAGATTCCTTCCGCAGTCAAACCAATCTGTCAGCCTAATAACACAAATAAAAGAGATGATTAGGGGGGGGGTGGGATTGTACTTGTGAAAGTGAGGCGAAAGGTTCTGACGTCTCTATGAAACACAAAAGCATCGAAGGTTTTACTGCCGCGGACGAGAGAAGCAAGGTCTCTGAAGGACATTTCTGAGGCAGACATTTTTTTTCCAGCAAGTCTTTAAACAAGTGCAGTGTCAAAGACAAAGGAGATTGTCTCGACCTTCTTTCACAGCTGAGATGTTATTGTTGATGACTGTAATTCAAGTTTAACTGAAAATTGCAGTGGGAAGGTGGTTACGAGGTTGGCGGTATGGTGATGGTTAGCAATGTTTTCAAGACACACACGCACCACACACAGCCTTACAATGAAACACAAACAATTCTCAACAAGGAAAATGGCGAGAGTGAAATATTAAGACTAAAAGAGAGGTATAGCCACATCCTGTTAATTTAAGAACACACATACACACACACATAAGCAGAAACACACTCATGCACAAACACACACATGAGCAGAAACACACTCGCACACAAACACACACAGAAATGGCACCTTCCTCCACATTAGCTGCAGACACATTTTCTCACACACCTCAGTTTCTAAATTAGGTGTCCCAAAGCTCCAAATATGAATCATACTCAATGTTATGAAGGATGTTATGATGTTATGAACAACTTATAAGGCTTTGTGCTGTCACTCATGAAATACAGACTACAACAAAACAAGACAAAAACTTCTTTTTTTTTTACAATTGTACATCTTTAGTGTTTATTTCCCCTTTGACCCTGTTGTTATGGTGGAGTGGTGTATACACAGAGTGGTGTATTCACAGCTTCCTGTATACACAGAGTGGTGTATACACAGAGTGGTGTATTCACAGCTTCCTGTATACACAGAGTGGTGTATACACAGAGTGGTGTATACACAGAGTGGTGTATACACAGAGTGGTGTATTCACAACTTCCTGAGTCTCACAAGAGAATGCCTGTGAACTGTGTCTGAATGAGAGACTGTGAGAGAGAACCAGGCTAAGAGGTTGTACCTGTAACAATGTAAGCCCCGCCCGCACAGACAACGCCCCCCCCAGCCCACCCAGGTGGGGGGGCCCTCAAGGTCAACTTTAAGGTCCGTTAGAGCCAGCAGGAGGGAGCTGGCACGATGCCCGCATCCCCCTGTACGGTGGAAAAACACAGGCGTTTGAGCTGGCGATCACACTCCATCACAGCACTCAGAGAGGGACAGAGGAGGAGGCAGGGCAGGAGACACTGATAGACGAGGTAGGACTACAGAGAGAGAGTGAGATAGAGTGAGAGAGAGAGTGTTGAAGAGGGCAAGAGAGAAAGAGAGATAGTGTCTGTGCATGTCTGCATGTGTGCGTGTGCGTGCGTGCATGTGCGTGTGCGTGTGTGTGTGATATTCAACTTGTTTTTTTATGTAGCATGAATACCCAAAATATCTCAGTTGATGTAGGTTTTATTGTAAATATAATTTCAATTGGCAATATTTGTAAGAACATGATCTTGAACATGATTTTTCAAGTTTTTGATGACGTGGAAGTTCTTCACATCACACATATGTAAATACTTATAAAGTTAGCTAAATGCCTTGAGCTACATTTCTCAGATTCAAAGTACTTGAGAACCATAAGAAAAAGAAATTAAACTTCCTGCATTAAAATTCAGAAGATAATGACTTCCACAACATAACCCCCCCCCCACCCTGTTGAAAAGTGCTACGTTTAATAGCCTCTTTAAAGAAAATACATGTTTATCTCACTCTAGTTTTCATTCATTCCTAATTGGGGGGTGTGTGTGTGTGTGTGTGTCTGAGGTGGGGGGGGGGGTTGTCTGTTATTATTTCTTAGATTGAAATAAACATTGCCCATTCCATGTTCAAACCCATCACACTACATTAGGATGATAAGGACTCTATGCTACTGTGAATAAATAAACAATTTTGTCTGTACTGTTGGAATTAAGTTGCTTCGAGCCTTAAGCATAAGCCACTTTTTTTTCAAACGACTTAAAAAGCACATTTCACTCCGCAAATGAGGTTCAATTTCTTTGGACCTGCTTTATATTTACATCTTTAATTAGTGTCTTGTTTATCTTAAACCAACTGATTATCACATAGTCATCGCCTAATTAACGGGCACGCTGCTTAGATGTGGTGTTCCACCCAGGGGAATGAGAAAGTTACCTTTAAAACCTCTCTAATCATTAGGAGCAGCCTCTCTTAATCCTGCTAAACAGACACTGTGTCTGCTTTTGCTTATTTGACTACGGTGGAATCGCTTTCCTTCCCGCGTTAAAGGAGACGTTCGAATCACTCATAATATGTTTGGCCCGTGCTCGTAGTCTTGACTCATTTTACACAGGGACACATGCTAGTCTGTAGGGAGCGTCTTCTTCACCCTACCGTGTCTGTGTTCTATGTGCCAGTGTGAAGGACACAAGTCACAGCTCCGTCGTGGGAGTTGAGCATCTCAATTTGATTGTTTTGTGTGAGTGTGCGAGTGTGTTTAGACAGGCCTCATCTCTCCAGTAAAAACAGTGCGCAGAAAGTATCCTATAGAAGCAGGCTCTGCGAGGGTGTTTGATGGGTATTCGAACAGAGGCGTTAAGTATCCCAGTTATGCACGGAATGTGCCGCTCGGAGTTGTGGTGGGCTTTTTTTCGGCTTTTGAACAAGCAGTTTTGATCAGACCTCCCCCTCTCTCTCTCCAGTCCGAGTGGACTCCTTAGGGTCCAGTGTTGTGTAGAAGGGATGTCAAAGTAAATGTTTATCAGAGATCTTGTGCCAGCCATCAGCACTCATCTTTGTGTAAGGACTTATTCTCTTTGGACACAATGGTCTCCCCCTTACGTGTCCTCCCCATATGAATAATGAAGAATAAGTCCTGATAGTGAGGATAATGGGACTATGGGATTGACCGTTATTCAGGGTATAGTAATGACTTAGTCTTACCTGAGGATGGGGAGGAAGGGTGTGGGCTGTCGTCCTGGACACTGCCGGTCTGGGAGTGGCCTCCTCCGGCTCCGCTTTCCTCCGTCACGTTGGAGGATCCAGGGGTGGTGGACCTGCTGATGGACTGGGACTCTGGGTCGCTGGCCGAGCCACGGCGTTCATCCAGTCCTGTGGTGTTGTTCTGCTGCTGGATGGCTTCTTCTATGGGCCGCCGCTCCTTGTTGTGCACCCGAGAGTGGACCACCATCTGGTGATAGGTCCTGAAGACCCGGCCACAGTCAGGACACTCTGTGGGTTTCTCTTTCAGGCTAGTCAGGTGGTTGTACTCAAGGCCGTGGCCCAGGCCCAGGCCATGGCCGCCATGATGTGGCATGAAGTCACGGTGGCTGTCGAAACCCACTCTGTCGTCTTTCAGGGGCATCATGGCTCCACTGCCGGCCTTCGAGCCATGCAGAGCTTCGATGTGCTGCTTCTGCTTGGAGCCATCGTTGGAGCCCATCATAGGGTAGTCATGCTTCTCTTTAGTGAAGGCCATGCCGGCAGCATTGATCCTCTCCTCATGGTGCTGCTCATGGTGCTGCTCCTTGGGCATAAAGGCGCGGTCCATGGCCATGCCTCGTGCCATGATCTGCCAGGCCTGATAGCTATTCAGCGGGTCCATCTCTGCAACTTTGGCAGCCGCCTGGAGGCGTTCCATGCAGCTGGACTTCAGGGGGGGCACCAGGTTCAGACAGCCCAGGAGAGTGCGCTTCTCCCCTTCACCAAGGCCATGGCCCATCCCTGCCATGGGGCCTAGCAGCTTCCCCAGCATCTCCTTCTCCTTCATGGCAATGCCGGCTTTGGCCAGCATCTGGTGTTGCTCACTCAGACCCTGTTTGTCTGGGGATAGGAAGCCTCCCTGCAGGCAGGAGATGTAGCGTGAGTAGAGGTTAGCGTGGGCCTCCTGGGCCATGCTGTTCATGGTGTTGACAGCATTAATGTCCTCTGCTGGGGGCTTGCTCTTGATGGCCAGCTTATTGAGATGGACCTTCATGTGGTTCTTGAGAAACCAGGGCTCCTTGAAGCGACGACCACAGATCTGGCAGACGTGTTCAAATGAGTCCTTGTGTTTGCGCATGTGGCCCTTGAGGAACCAGGCTTGGCTGAAGACCTGGCCACACACCTCACAGCGGAACTCGTTGGCAGGCTTCTCAGTGCCGCCAGCTGCACCCTGTCCTGCAGCTGACTCGGCCGTGATATGGGCTTTTTCCACATGGCTGATCAGGTCCTCCTCCTGCGAGGCAGCAAACTCACACAAGGTGCACTTGTAGGGCTTGTGCAGGATGCGGATGTGACGATCCAGCTCCTCCCGCTTCTTAAACTTGCCCTTGCAGAAGGTGCAGCGGAATCCAGTGGGTGGGTTCAGGGCCTGGTCATCTTGGGTGCTGGCCGGCTTGGGGGAGGACGACGGCTGGGAGAGGGAGTCTGGAGTTCCCAGGCTGGTGGGGGTGAGGAGGCCACAGGCAGAGCCAGGCTGTTGCTGCTGCTGCTGGGTCTGAGGGCCAAGGTGTGGCTGGTGCTGCAGGGGCTGAGCTGGCTGAAGGAGGCTGCTGCTCCTGATCTGCTTGTCCCTCAGGATGGCCCTCTCCTCCAGCTCATGTAGAAGACGGTTCTCCTCACGGACACGGCCGCGTCCCTTACCGAGGTTTCCCAGCTTGTGGGTGCGTAGGTGGATTTTGAGGTTACCCTTCTGTGCTGCTCGATGGTCGCAGTAGGGGCACTTGAAAGGCTTCTCACCTGTATGTGTGCGCATGTGTAGCGACAAGATGCTGTTGAAGCGGAATCGCTTGCCGCACAACGGACAAGGGTACTTCCTGTTCTTGCGGGCATCATCTTCAATGTCGTTCATCTGGGACATGATGCCCAGGTTCTGCCCATTGAGAAACTGCTGCAGGTCCACACGCCCATTCAGGTTGGCCAGGGCACTTGCATCTATGTCTCGGTTGAGCTGGTTAGCGAGCAGTGCCATCTGACTGCTGATTGGTTGACTGGCCAGGGCAGCGTGGCTCTTCTCATCCAATGGGGTGGCAGCTTTCTCCTCAGGGATCTGCTGTCGGCTCTGTAGGTCGGGAAAGGCGTGGCCCAGCTGGGCCGTCAGCTGGTGGAGCTTCTGACTGATAGGGTATCGCCCATTTAGCACTGTGTTGCTCAGATGGTCTCTGTCAGCGTCCGATACTGCTGAAGACACACCAAGGCACAAACTAGAGTCCTCCATCCTGTAAGAGAGAAGGATATCACAACGGTCAACCACAGTCAATCAACCTGATAAGCAATGCATTAAAAAAGAGCTATGGCTCATCCAAAAATCTGAAAACCGGAAAAGAACGAGAGGTATTAGAGTAAATTGTTAGTGCATGATGGATGGAAATAGAGATGTCATTTAGCAGAATGTCTTACAGAAGGAATTAGGGTGAAGTGCCTTGCTCAAGGGCACAAACGCAGATTTTCACCTATTCGGCTCTTAACCACTAGGCTACCTGCCGCCCATATAAATGTAATTTTCTTCTTTTGATTTTCAGTACAGCTTATGTTCTCACACTTGTGGTTGGAAGACTGTAACTTTCAGAACTTTCTCAAACTGTAACACCATTTTGGATGCAATAATTACACAGTAAACACGGCGGGCGCTGCCTAATTATGCTACTTGGGCCCATCCTATCAGAATTCCTCCAATTACACGCCTTAATGAAACGGAGCATTGCTATTGTCATGAAGCTACCGCAATGCTACAATTATGATATTAACAATAGCACTTAAAACCAAGGGGTTACTTCAGTAAACACACGCTCTTATCTCCCGCCTGCGACACTTGTCTAGGCGTAATTCTCCATTAAAGAGGCACATTACATTTGATGTGAATCACTTTTCTCTTGCCTTCTCTTCCCCTCCTCTCATGGCTTCCAATGAGGAGGAAAACAACAGTTGGTGTTATTGAATGGGTTCCCAATGTATCAGAGGCCTCCTAGCCATTAAGAATGGTTTCAACGGCCCAGAGCATACACCGTCAAGCTGAAGGGAATACACAAGCAGAGTCTGTTTTTGTCTTCTTGCTTGCCGGGTTGTTTGTGATGCCCTCCCCTCTCTTAAGAAGGATAATGGTGTGTTCTTCCCTTGTAACTGGCAAGGTCAAGCTTCCGACACAATAAAGTGAGTTCTGCCTTGGTCAACAAAATACTGTATAATATCTCATTAAGCTGATTAGTATGCTGCCTGGTAACAGTGGCAGCGTGCTATAACACATGATTATAATCATTTAAAAAAATCCTTTCAGGACTAAGCACTAGCATGACATGAGTTCACTTTTAGTGGACTGAGATCAGTTTGTGTCCAGACTCCTGTGGATTCAGGGACACCCCCAACCTAAACACACACAGACACATACGCATGCACACGCACGCACGCACGCACGCACGCACGCACGCACACACACACACACACACACACACACACACACACACACACACACACACACACACACACACACACACACACACACACACACACACACACACACACACACACACACACTTCACAGGGCTCTCTCGCTTTTAAGATTTCTCTCTCTCTTTCTCTAGCTTATAGTTATCTCTCTCGGCTTCTAACTAGCGCTAACCCAGACACCCACCAACTGGCAAGGCTAGACAGAACAACATAAAAAAAATGAAAAAGCTTTGAATCAAACCGTTACACATGTACAGTACACACATGATACAGAGGATGTGGGAGTGAAGCACATTGCTGACGCACCCTGGAAGACTGACACACCCTGGAAGACTGACGCACCCTGGAAGACTGACGCACCCTGGAAGACTGACGCACCCTGGAAGACTGACGCACCCTGGAAGACTGACGCACCCTGGAAAACTGACGCACCCTGGAAGACTGTCGCACCCTGGAAGACTGACGCACCCTGGAAGACTGTCACACCCTGGAAGACTGATGCACCCTGGAAGACTGACGCACCCTGGAAGAACCTGGAAGACTGACACACCCTAGAAGATCCTGGAAGACTGATGCACCCTGGAAGACTGACGCACCCTGGAAGACTGTCTCACCCTGGAAGACTGATGCATCCTGGAAGACTGTCGCACCCTGGAAGACAGATGCACCCTGGAAGACTGACGCACCCTGGAAGACTGTCACACCCTGGAAGACTGATGCATCCTGGAAGACTGACGCACCCTGGAAGACTGACGCACCCTGGAAGACTGACGCACCCTGGAAGAACCTGGAAGACTGACGCACCCTGGAAGACTGATGCATCCTGGAAGACTGACGCACCCTGGAAGACTGATGCATCCTGGAAGACTGTCACACCCTGGAAGACTGACGCACCCTGGAAGACTGACGCACCCTGGAAGAACCTGGAAGACTGACGCACCCTAGAAGATCCTGGAAGACTGACGCACCCTGGAAGACTGACGCACCCTGGAAGACTGTCTCACCCTGGAAGACTGATGCATCCTGGAAGACTGTCGCACCCTGGAAGACTGATGCACCCTGGAAGACTGTCGCACCCTGGAAGACTGTCACACCCTGGAAGATTGATGCACCCTGGAAGACTGTCGCACCCTGGAAGACTGACGCACCCTGGAAGACTGACGCACCCTGGAAGACTGACGCACCCTGGAAGACTGATGCATCCTGGAAGACTGACGCACCCTGGAAGACTGACGCACCCTGGAAGACTGACGCACCCTGGAAGACTGACGCACCCTGGAAGACTGACACATTCTGGAAGACTGACGCACCCTGGAAGACTGACGCACCCTGGAAGACTTAGGCCTGGCTGTTCTTTAGCCAACCGTTCTTCCAACACTGTTGCTTGTTGTTGACTCTTATCTCTAAAATATGAACAAGATCTGTGGGCTGCTTATGAATACTTTCTTCTTCTCTACAACGTGACTGCAATCATTGTCTAGTAATAAAGGAGAAGGCCATCAAATGAACCCTTGAAGGATATAATGGATATATTATGTAGCCTATGTGATGACTGGGCATGCCTCATGTATGCAAAGCCTACTTACATTGACGAGGTCACGAACGACTGTATGAGCTTATTATCATGTAACTGAGACACAAATATATTATCCCACACTACTGCAAATACCATTCCGAAAACGTCTTTGTAATACTGCAATAATATTACACTGATATGAGTATATTTTCTAAATACAATGTTGGGAGAATACACAGGTCGATGAAACCAGTTTCTGGATAACTTTCTCATCCTGAACTCGTAGGAAGGATTGTCCATTGCCAGACAAAATAAAGTGACTCTTAAACGTGCCACCCACAATCCTTTGTAAACTCTGCCAATATCAGACGGAACCCTTTCTGAAACTGCCCTGCATGCACGCTGCCTTTTGCCTTAGACATCTATGATTCGAACAAGACTGATGAGCTGTTGCTCATTTATAGAGATAGCAGCTTGCCCTTTTCTTCAATTTGATTTCCGGCTTTATCTTTAACATATGACAAAGGCAGATAGACAATGGAATAATGTGAAATGAACTGACAAATCCAGTTTTTTTTTTTTACGTATCCTTGCTGACAAGCGTATGCAAATGAACTCCATTAATATGCTTCCCTTGCTCCCAAGTCATTTTATATTTTTTTCTTGATTAAAAAGGACATTTCTTATGTGACACCCCCCCACCCCCCTCCCCATCCTATCAACACACAAGCAACATACACAAACACAGACGCACATTCACACACGCACGCACGCGCACACACACATACATTGCTTTTGACAATAATTCAATATCAGAGTGCCCTCTATAAGTAACAATGCAGGTGGCTCTTAGAACAACAACACAATGAGTGTTCCCGTGTAATCATGACAGTCTTATTTCATTCATTTGGAACTCCGTTTCTGGACAAAGCAAAATCGTTGACGTACACACTTAGAGGAAGTTATACCGGCTGTTACCCAGTAAGTACCAGTAATCCAACGTTTCCTTCTCTTGTGCACAAGTACGCCATTCAAGTCTGTGTGGTTCGCATTATAAACTCACAGGGTCACAAGTCGTAACTTCTTACCGTCATAGATAGCATTTACAAGTATCTGCCGAGTAACTGTGCGCCTGTATGCTTGACCTTGACATGTCTGCCATCCAAACAGCAGACTGTAGCAATGTCTACGCTGGCTCTAAGCCGAAACAGATCTAACGTTTGTCCGGTGTCTACAACAATGCTCTTTCATTAACGATAAGGCTCAAATGACGCCTGCAAAGCCACCAGACTTCGTTTTGCACTTTCTCACAGAGGTGCAGTGGTGCTCTACTTTACAGTTTGTGGTTAATATTTACCGTTTTAAGTAAAGCGGCACAAAACCAGATTTCTCTTCTTCTTCTTTTTTTGTTTCCTGAGCAAATTGCTCTGCAACCCACAGCTTAATTACGGACGGGATCTTTAACACAATGGAAGTGTATTTCTGTCCGATTATATTTGTGCTCGGTACGTGTCATTATCGAAGCAACAAGCATCACAAAGGTGCGAGGGCAAATGTGCCCTGATCCTATAAAGTACATGCAAAGTTGAAGGAAACAGAAGACACTTGCCCAGTGAGCATTACAAATGATGTATACACTGAACGCCACAGACATTTGCATATTCTAAGGCTTAAACACATACTGCCAAACATGCTCTTGTGAAGGTACTGATTGAACCCCAAATCATTTAGTAAAAACATCGTAATACAAAAACCAAAAAACACTGTATAGCCTCAAAACATGTTTTAAACTATACTTTTGATATTGTAGCGCTGTGTATGAATTTGAAAGTGGTTACATTTCTCCAGGTCCATCCCTCAGCCTTTTGGTGGCCACTTTATTATTGTTTTTTTATTTTTTCTTTATTTAACCAGTCAAGTCAGTTAAGAACACATTCTTATTTTCAATGACGGCTTGGGAACAGTGCCTGTTCAGGGGCAGAACGACAGATTTGAACCTTGTCAGGTCGGGGGTTTGAACTCGCAACCTTCTGGTTACTAGTCCAACGCTCTAACCACTAGGCTACCCTGCCGCCCCAGGTTCATAAGGAGACATTATGAATGGAAAAGCCATTAGTAAGACATTACTTTGTTATTTTGTATTGACAAGAATCCATTAACTAATTACAATGCAATACCTCATTAGTTATCATGAAGGTCATTGCTTTTAAATAATCAATCATTATTCACAAAGTAACGGAATTCCATCATATTTGCACCAAATCATTCATGAATTTAGAGGGGGGAAACATTTCTGATGGAAAATGTGTGCGTTCGCCATATGTTACATATTCTGAGGAATGCATATTTACAAAATATTGAAGGAAAGCAGACACCAACACACAAAGTAGAGATAGCCTGGACCATTTTAAGCATGGCAGTAAATTGAAACTAATAGGATTTCTTCCTCGTGCATGTTTAGTCTATTGCAGGTGGTCTTCGGGACGCTTCTCATTAACCCAATGAAAAAGTGAGATGTTTTTCTTCCTCTCCATGCTCTTTGACTGAACTGGATCATTACATGCTGTAATGAGGCGAAAACAGAACGGTTCCTAGCACAACAAGTGAAATAAAGTAGAATAAACCCAGTCCTTTTCTTCCAACATACCTAGACTCCACACATGAAACTACGCTAACATAGGAGTTCAGAACCAAGATTCGAGCTTCATAACGGAGCACGAATGAAGTAAACCAATATATCAGAACAACAATTCTATACAAGAACTGGAGCTCTATACAATGGTGACAAATATGAATCGACCTTGCTGGGCCTTTCCTTTCTGCTCTGTAGTTCCACACAAAATGTCATTGAGGTCTCTTAAGAGGACTTGTCAACAGGTAGTTCGGCTTTCAGCTCATCTCCACAGATCACTATGAGGCCCCCTCCGTTGAAAGGAAAAATAGAAAGAGAAGAGAGAAAGAAAAATGCCTGTCTTTTTATCCCCTGCGTCTGACAGGCTTTCGCGATGCCAAGAAGGAAGATCAACGGGAGACAAGCGAATTCCCACAGTTCATTGTCCTGGTCAGCCGCATCATCATCTGGAGACGGGCCAAAAGCTCAAAGCTTCCTTTTATGCTAACCATTCCTGGTATTATTTTGATGACCAGCAGGTGTGTGTGTGTGTGTATGTGTGTGTGTGTGAGAGTGTGTGTGTGCCTTTTTCACGTCTATATCTTGCAATAGTGGTCACAGCGGTGTGGAAAGACTCCTGCCAGTAGATTGTATGCATTGTGACGAGTGGGGGATTAATTGGCTCGAACATTTGTTAACCAGACTGTGTTTCACAATAAGAAGGGGGATGGATGAGAAAGATGACAGAGAGGACAAACAAGCGCACAAAAAGAGATGAAAAAGGGAATGATTTTAGATAATGGGAAAGAATTTCCAACATATCAATTATTGTCCGTATTCTGTCTTGTGCAGTTTTCCCCCTCCTACCCTCTCCCTCGTGACACAGCCCTCTGTCGGGGAAACGGGGCCACGTCCTCATGGCAGGCTACAGTAGTCACGGTCGAATCGCTGATCACGCATGGTTACTCTACAGCAGAGAAAGGCCACTGAACAATGACCACAGTGTAGCTGTCCGTGTAGGGTTGATCATGGCTTACATTATTCCCCTGGGCTTGCCTGCCTGCATTTGAATACTACATACTGGAGAATGAATACAATGACACATCGCTAGCAAGGCATCGCTGACACTGTTTCTTAAAGGCAGACATGCTAACAGTACAATCAACCCAGCAATTGTTTTCACTCTACAGTGGGAAATGAGAAGGGCAGCCCGGTAGTGCTGAGTGAGTCACCCATCATCACACTCTCACAGGCATTAGAACGGCTATAATGTTGGCAAAAGAAAGCCATATCTGCCTAGCACCAGTTGACAAAGTCAACCGGGCCACGTTTTCTTCCCTTTCAGGATCCCCCCCCCCCAAACTCTAAATGTCAATATTACCTGAAATACAGTAAGTGAATATCAGAAATAATTGCTGTTTTCTACTCCTCATGCTGGTTCTGTTCTTAGGAAGTTTTGCATAATGGCTGAACAGGGGCTGTTGTTGTGACAGGTGCTGAAATCAAACTGGGAGGCGACGGAGACAAGGTTCAATTTAGTTTGTGAATCCTTTAATTGTTGCATAGCTAATAAAAAAAAGATCCCTTTACACTCCTGACTATTTTCCGACGCTTGTATGCATACGTGGGGAGGTGAATTGTGCCTCGAAGCCAAGTGATGCTGCCTTTGTGAAGGGAAGGGAGGAGAGGGGTTGGGTGCTACTTCAACGTACTTACCATCTCCTCACGACTGTAGTTTGGAGTTTTCACCAAACAAATGTATGGCTAATTAGAGACACTCATTATGGAAAGCAAGTCAAGTAATTATTTTACATCATGCCGCCGTTAATTGAACGACTCTTCAATGTCTTTGAAAAATATATATTCTTCTCTCCCGTTTTCTCTGTGAGAAGATAAGGGGAGACTATAAACAGGTAGGGGAGCCATATGCTCTTGAATGAAAAAGTACTTCCGTCCAGGCAATTGGGCTTTTTAAATATTGAACCACTTCATGTCTTTTTAACATGACAATGTTGAATCTCCTTTATTCCATCACTTTGATAAACTCGCTCAAGCTAATCTGGAGAGACTTCATGTGAAGAAAACTTTCAATTCTTGCAGGCACTCTGTCAAGGCAGGCCGTTATGCAACTGTACTCGGCGTGTCCATAGAGCAGTTTTTTAAAAGCAGCACACATCCTGTTTAAGAAAGCAACTCATCTTATCAAAGCCATCAGGAAGTGAGACTTGACTGCAAATGCTCTCGATTCTTTGCATACGTTACAATATCTGTATTTTCTTTGCAGCTATTGTTTGCAGCTGTGAGTAGCTCTGAGAATAATTCATCATTTTCTCTCTCCCTCTCGTGTGACCCAAAGTCAGATCCTGTCTTAATGTGGCTTAATAAGAAAGGAAAGAAAGACAGAGAGGAAGAGAGGGAGATTCAGAGAGCAGGGCACATTATCTGCATTAAAGTGTATTTATTATAGACTAATTGTGGCAGAGGAAGTGCGTTAGGAGGGTGTGCTCTCAGGAGGGAGGGTGGGGAGCATTCGGGACATCAGGGAACATGTTTATTTATCTCACCTTATCTGAAACAGTGGGGCTACTTCTCTTAGGATCAGAGACAAAAAGTGAGAGAGGAAGGGGGAGAGGGAAAGAGGGGGAGAGGGGAAGAGAGAGCGAGTGTAACCATTTTGCGGGCCAGACAGAAGTGTTTGCCTACATGCCAACGCTTCACTAAGACAAGACTCTGATTAGCGGAATAAGGCAAAGTTGGTCAAACTTCAAAACAGGCCTCTCTCTGAACTCCACTACAAAAACCTCTCCTCATCCTGTTCTCCTCTGTGAAACACCCAACCCAGGACAGCAGCCTCCTTTTGGTGAGGTTGCTAAAGGTAATAGCTTTTACTGCAAAGCAAATTTAGAAGACACATTTCTACAGTAAATCTGAGGTTAAAGGACAGTATACAATGCCAAAACTGTTTTATGTTTCATTCTACTGAGGTAAATAAGAGATGTGTGTATTGAAGGACCAGCCCTGGATTCCAAATGTCTCTCCACACTCCTCTCTCTCTCTGACCTGTCTGCATTTTATCACTTCTCCCTGCCCTTTCTGACCTTCAACATGATCACTGATTCACCATCTCTCACAACCAGCCGCTAAAACTCAGTTCAGCAGAGAACAAGTGTCTGTGTGTGTGTATTTGTGTGTGTGCATGTGTGTGTGTGTGTGTATGTGTGTGTGTATGTGTGTGCACGTGTGTGTGTGTGTGTGTGTTCATGAAAGCAATGATGTTTAATGAAAAATGACCTCTCTGTATAGTGCATTCAATGCTTCCCTCCCTGGAGATATCTCGCTCTTGAAGCAACACAAGGCCTCTTCTTTAATTGTCCCGGTGTAGTGCCGTGTGGCTGGTGATCAGTGATATTACTCACATTCTCTGTTTTCCTGAACCCTCGTCATCGCTAACCCCCACCACCATGATGCTAATATGTTGTTTATGTTACCATGGCTGCAGATTGTACATATTCTATTCAAGAGGCATCTCTGCATGAGCAATGCATCATGGGTCGTAACCTCTCTGTATTACAGTGCCTTGCAAAAGTATTCATCCCCTTGGCATTTTTCCTATTTTGTTGCATTACAACCTGTAACTTAAATGGATTTTTATTTGGATTTCATGTAATGGATCTACATAAAATAGTCCAAATTAGTGAAGTGAAATTTAAAAAATTATTGTTTAAAAAATAAAAAATATTTTTTTTAAACGTAAGTGGTGCATGCATATGTATTCACCCCCTTCAGAAGTCACATACGTAGTTAAATAAAGTCCACCTGTGTGCAATCTAACTGTCACATGATCTCAGTATATATACTGTACACCTGTTCTGAAAGGCCCCAGAGTCTGCAACACCACCAAGTAAGCGGTACCATGAAAACCAAGGAGCTCTCCAAACAGGTCAGGGTCAAAGTTGTGGAGAAGTACAGATCAGGGTTGGGTTATAAAAAAATATCAGAAACTTTGAACATCCCACGGAGCACCATTAAATCCATTTTTTTTTTTTATGTAAAGAATATAGCACCACAACAAACCTGCCAAGAGAGGGCCGCCCACCAAAACTCATGGACCAGGCAAGGAGGGCATTAATCAGAGAAGCAACAAAGAGACCAAAGATAACCCTGAAGGAGCTGCAAAGCTCCACAGTGGAGATTGGAGTGTCTGTCCATATGACCACTTTAAGCCGTACACTCCACAGAGCTGGGCTTTACGGAAGAGTGGCCAGAAAAAAAGCAATTGCTTAATGAAAAAAATAAGCAAACACGTTGGCTCTACAATGTATTGACTTTTTTTTTTGGGGGGGGTTGGGGGGGGTTGAATAGTTATGCACGCTCATGTTTTCTGTTATTTTTGTCTCATTTCCTCTTTGTTTCACAATAAAAAATATGTTTCATCTTCAAAGTGGTAGGCATGTTGTGTAAATCAAATGATACAAACGTCATTGTAATTCCAGGGTGTAAGGCAGCAAAATAGGAAAAATGCCAAGGGGGTGAATACTTTCGCAGGCCACTGTGTTCCTGGTCACTACGTAGCAGCAATGAACTCTAGGGGTGCATTTTGCCCTTTCAACACATTGAAAGACATTGTCAGATTTACAAATCAAAATGATCTTAAAAGCCATATAAATGGGCATCCATGTTTGGGTGAAAGAATTTCAAATAAAAATCTAATTGTATCGCATCTCTTCCATGATGAGGCTAGGATGTATTTGTGGTGAATAAGCATTTAAGGATGGCCCTGTGACATATAGCTTTGCCTAGAAAGTCACCAGCAACATGGGGGCACCTGCCATGTTTAGCTTGCCTGCCTGTTGCACCCCACCCCTCCACCTGTCCCCTCGGCCTTTAGATAATACCCATGTCCTACAGCTGTGATCTCTTGTCGGGGGCCGGTGACAGCAGGGCTCACAACACGGACGGCGCTCTGCTATCACCGCTAAACTGCCTGTCTGAGCCACTTGACGGAGCTCTGGAGAGGCTGCATCATCTTGACGCCCTGAAATCAGCTCCCATCTTCCACTCGGCAGCTCACCCCTCACCCCCATACACACATTGCCCTTCCCCTCTGCCCTCCGTCATCTCAGGGCCCTGACTCTTATTTATGTGCCCCACCTCCTCTACATCCCTCCATCCCTCCCTCTCTCTCTCCATATTTTCTCCCTCCTGCATCTGATTAAGTTAACAATGTGCCGTTATTTGCATGCTGATTTTGCCGGTCCCTCTCCTCAATTCTCTCACAAACACAGGGGCTGGATCACAGTAATGTGATAGCACAGCAGCCAGCCAACGCAATCTCCTGCAAAACCAGGTGTGTGCAATCCACATCCCTCTTAATTCCTGCCCCCATCAAATTCTCCCCCCCCACCCCCCCCCCCCATCCCTGTAGTGTTTATAAGGTTGTATTATAATCAAATCTGGAGCAAGAAAGCCTGTCTATTTTTATTAATTATAGACCGGCGCTGATGTGAATGTATTCCCGAAAGCATCTTCAAAATAGGTCGGCATACAGTTTCCTATTCTTATCCCATTTAAATGTCAACATGGTGCAAAGCCCTACAAATTAGTTCAGGCAGACTTCAACCCCCATTTAACATTTGAAGCTCCGCTCTGTAAGCTCAAAGTGTGATTTAACGCAGTTTACACATATAAGGAGCTAGTGGTTTGTCTTTCAAACTTCTCATTTCAATACAGATATTACTGCCAAGCCGTCTGAGAAAATGCTGGGGAGGGAAAAAGGGGGGTGGGGGGGGGTGGAATTATATAAAGCAAGAAGAAACAATGCATTAGCTTTCATGAATAATAGATCCTCCATCAGTCCGTGCGAGATGTACGTTTTTAGCATCGCCGCATAAATCCTCGGCCGAAATGAATAAATCAAAATGGGGGACTTTCCTTGAACACCTACCCAAAGATGTCGCTAGTAAACCACGATAACATATAACACCCCCGGGTTTATATGCAAGCAGGACACAGTCCCCATAGAGTGACAGGAAACAATGCAAAGGAGATCTGTTGTTCAGGTTACTGGTTGTTGAGCATACCAAACTGAGATCAGACATCTAATACACTGGACCTATTGATACAACCTACACGAGGAAACACGTACCACCACGAACGTCTCCGCAACGAAACAATCACATTATTCTCCGAAATGCAATCGGAGATGGACATGTTCTATGGAAAATCAAATTTGATTTGGAGCGTGATGGGGATTAGCAAATACCATTGAATACACACAACGAGCGGGCTACTTCCAATGAGATCCACTGGCCAGACATGGCCTTCATTGGCTCACCCCGGCAGATAGGGTAAAAAGGC
Source organism: Oncorhynchus gorbuscha (assembly GCF_021184085.1). Taxonomy (NCBI): domain Eukaryota; kingdom Metazoa; phylum Chordata; class Actinopteri; order Salmoniformes; family Salmonidae; genus Oncorhynchus; species Oncorhynchus gorbuscha. The sequence continues at coordinate 24,500,145 of NC_060176.1, read as the reverse complement.
AGATGAAACGCCTCATACCCTGGGGAAGTGTCTCACATGTCAAGCTGTTTCACGCCACTGAAACGTGGGCTAAACTACAGGCCCGTGGGCCACCCTAGGTCTAGTCAGCCCTGAAGGAGGCCTTGCATTGTGGGGGGTGGGGGGGGGTAGGATCGAGGATGTGCCCCATACGCTTCATTACACCTCGACCCCACTGGCCATATCTAAGGCATTCACCAACTGCATCAATACCCAGCACAACCACTTCATGCAGGCAATGCAAACCAAGGTCCTCAAGTCCAGCCACAGTTTTTTAGTGCACAACCTCAATCTAGTCTAGTCCATTTAGAGTCTTTTGACCAATAGCATCCAATGTCCCCAGCTCGCACTTGCCTCAGCTCTAGTTTTTTTGTCTTTTTTTCTTCATACGGCTCATCGCAAAGTGTTCTATGGGTGTGCCTACTACGAGCAGGCTGAAACGTCAAAGCGCTATACATCTTTTAATGCACAGAGCGGCCCTCAGGGGTTTAATTGACTACCGTGTAAAGTGAGTGTGAGGCCGGCGAAAGAGCAACATGAAGACGAATATGTTTCATTAACAAGACAAAACAGAGCCCAATTGCTCCCATCGAATTGGCAGGGAGTGATTCCCCAAAAGTTAAAACACATTTGTCCAAGGAGCAAGTGAACTTTCTGTGGCATCCATTCAAAATGGAAAAGGGATTAGGCTTCCAAGTGTGTGAGAGTGAGTATGTCAGTGTGAGGGCGTGTCAGTGCCAGGCAGTGTGTGTAACGGAGAGCATATGCCACTTAGTAAAGCATTGTCTCAATGTATATGCTTATGCTGCTTGTTAGTTCAGACCTGTTCAGACTACGAGGACGGTCTCCACGCCGTGCTCCCGTGCTCCCTGTTCAGTGTCTGTCTACACTAAGTAGTACAGTAGGATCCCTCCTGTTCTCTGGGCGTCAGCTGCTCCTCTTGCTCGACGCGCGTGATAGCCCGACTCGCCGAGCCAAACGCGCGGCGTTGTTCTACGACTGCCTGGTCGACTTCAAATATTCATCAAACAGAAAGAAAAGAGAGCCTCTTCTATCCCGCGGTAGTAATTTACCAATTATTTGGAGTACCTGCTGACAGGTACGTGTCACAGTCGGCTACATTCCCCCCCGTGCCACTCCTACCCGACGCCCTGCCTTTCCCCTGCTGCGGAGAGAGCCGCGGCGCTTCAGGCACACTACGAGACCAGACGAAGAGGAGGAGGAGGAGGAGAGTTTGACTGCAGCTCCGATGCTTTGATTTGGGAAACGGTTAAGAGGGACGGAAGGTCGAAACTTGACGTCCTCCAAACACGCAGCCCCAGTCCCTCTCGGGGCGGTTCGACTACTTTCTAAAGGAGTCCGGGAAGACAAGGCCTCTCTTTCCAAAACTCAACCAGCGGAAAAAAACTAACAGACACGACGAATGCAAAACACACAATAAATGGCTCATTAAAGAGAGTAGACGACTACACAAACAAAGCAGCCTTCACTGGCTGTCAGCGACGTTCTCTGTGATGAGGAGCACAGTGGTGGGGCAAGAAGAAACTCTCTGGAACTGTGGCAAACCACTGCCAAAGACGCTGCGTCGGATCTCTTTGCCTGCCTGCATTATGTCTCTATTTGTCTTGGTGACACATCTAATGTGGATGATAGGCATTGTGAAAATTACGACTTGGTAGCTCGGGCTCAGTGAACAAGTCCATCTCTTTCCTTCAGTGGAGGACCCCAGAGCTGAAGGGGATGTAATTCAATTAGGCGTGTGTGTGTGTGTGTATAAAGATGCGCTCCCTGAGCATTATGGGAGTTTGGAGGAGCTGGGGGTCCGCACGGAGCCATCAATCGGTGTTGGAAGTTCAGGCCACCGTGGGCCAGGCGTCCGGGCAGGCGAGCCACTGGAGAGGGACGAGAGGAGAGCGCTGCCTCTCTATCTCACACTGTGCCCTGAATAAATGAACATCTCTCCAGTGTGTGTCGCGTCGAGGAGGTACTTCAAAAAAGAACTGCCATCGCTCACTCACTGAACGAACGTAAAGACCTTCTCCTCTGCCTTTTGTTGAGAAATCAAACTGTACACAACTGGATGGTACTGAACAGGCGAGTGAGAGTGCATGGGCGTAAATCATTTGTTTTTTATTCTAAATGTCAGCAAAAATGAGCAACAAGTATATCTTTAGGATCCATATCCTGTATCAAGTAACACAAAGCGGACATCATTTAATTGCTGTATTCTCATTGGAGGAGATACGCTATAATATAAGCTCCCAAGTGGTGCAGCGGTCTGAGGCACTGCACGTCAGGGCTAGAGGCGTCACTACAGACACCCTGGATCCAATTCAGGCTGTATCACAACCGGCCGTGATTGGAAGTCCAACAGGACGGCGCACATTTGGCCCAGCGTCGCCCGGGTTTGGACGGTGTAGGCCGCCATTGTAAACAAGAATTAGTTCTTAACTGACTTGCCTAGTTAAATAAAGGTTCAATCAAATTTGAGTCTCAGGCCAAACAAACCCAGACATCCTGTGTGATTAGACGGTCAGGACAATAGAGGATTGTCACTGACTGCTTAAGTCAAGTACAGTAAACGTGCTATTGTGCTGTCTGTATGATGACACGATTCCTCCTGAACAGGTTGTGAGCGGTTGCACCAGCATTTGGGACAGTCAGTATACAGCCTTGCACGTCGCAGTCTTTCCCTCAGGTAGGGCAGGTTCATTGTAAATCTGGGGCAGAGGACTTCTCCACGCCTTCTTCGGTGTTTACTCACACGCATTGTGGCTGGAACCACTTTGTGACACTAATCCCGTAGACTGTCATTGACCCGGCCCATGAACATATCTGCCACACCATCCAGTTCTCATTCAAAAAGCCCTGCACCATACCTAAAACCGCTCTCTGCAACCCGCAGCGCATGTTGTGTGGTGTCTGCATGGTGACAAGGATCCTTAAGAAGCTTAGGCGCATGCATGTACAGCATGTACAGTGTGTGTGTGTGTGTGTGTGTGTGTGTGTGTGTGTGTGTGTGTGTGTGTGTGTGTGTGTGTGTGTGTGTGTGTGTGTGTGTGTGTGTGTGTGTGTGTGTGTGTGTGTGTGTGTGTGTGTGTGTGTGTGTGTGTGTGTGTGTGTGTGTGTGTGTGTGTGCGTTTTCAGTTGAGACCCTCTCATAAATAGTTAACAGAACGGGGGAGATTGTTAATGGTTGGAAAGGCGCAGAGGACGGAATTAACCACCTTTACTCGTCTTTAATTACTGCGAAGTCCACCTCCGTACCACCGATCTATAAATGCATGGTGAATCCCACGTGGCACTGAAGTTACTCAGTCCAACGTGTCACAGAGATACACCTCTGGCCCAAAATGTGAACGATAACACAGAAATTGGGACAAACCGTACGCCCTTCTGTGTATTTTGGGATCCCACTAATTCATTTGGATAATACTACAAAAAAAAATTATATCTTAAAAAAAAAGAAGAAATGATGAGAAAAAAAAAATGAATTTGAAGAGAGAGAAGTCCTAGGGGGATATGTGATGAATCCAGGTCTTAGGGGTGTTCCAGGGAGTAAAATAAGGTTGAACCTCAATAGGATCAACATTCAGGGCAAAACTGCAATAAAAGTAGAAATCCGACAGAGAAAATGATCTGCAATTAGGACAAACAGCACTAAAAGCAAGTTCAAAGATAATTGTTTTCAGAGGGTTGTGTGACTGACTCGGATGAATCCCAGGGCGGCCAGTTTGTGTGGTGGAGAGAGAGACAGAGAGAAAGAGAGAGAGAAAGGCAGAAAGACAAAGATAGAGACTAGTGTGTGAGCGAGAGAGAAGGAGAGAGAGATGAGAGACAAGCGAATTAAAGAGAGAGATAGAAGGAGAGCAGAAGGAGAGCAAGTCCAAAGTGAGATGTGGGGTTAAGGGAAAGTCGCCGAAGGTGAAATCTTCCATTGGTATTTGAGGAAAAAGGAAACGAACAAAGACACCCTGCCGAACAAGCACCGATCCATCATAAGACCACGCCATAAAAAAAACAAGTGTCCCCAACACACTTATCCCCTCACACATCTTTCCACAAAGAGGCTTATTGTTGTTGCCTTTCACAACACATTGGCCTTTGATGGATTCTGCCCACTAAAGAAAAGGGCCCGAATGAAAGGCAGGGGTGTATGAAGAAGGGGGGGGAAAAAACATGCTTAAACAAAGATATGAATTAAATGAAAAGAAGTTGTGAGATGACCCAGGACCCAGGACTGAAGAGCTGTCCCTGAGCTGTCCCCGAGGCCCGAGCACTAAGCCAAAGCCTTCACACAAAGACTATAGTATTCGTTTGTATCATTAGTGACATGAATAAATGTTAATAATAATGTCTATTCTCTCATTATTTACCTGACTACGTAATAGGCACACTACAGAGAGCGTCTTGGAAAACCCCTGTACATATCCTATGGGAAACAGTCTAGAGTTGGTAGTTCTTAGTACTTCTCTTTGGACTGCTATGGTAATGTATTTATTTATATATATATATATATATATATTTTTTTTTTTTTACAACTTGACAAGCCAATCCCTAAACCTCACCAATTCTTACAGTGAATATCATGTGAAAAAGCCCTACTTGCATATCAGCACCTGGTAGATCATGGCACCAAAGATCGGCCTTTTTTTTTTCAAGCCTGCACAGTGAAGTCACTCATTGGCACGTCTCAAAACATAACATAATTGTGTTTTAGCAGAATGAGACGGGGGACTAAAAATACACACAATGGCGTAGAGATGAGCAAACACACACCAAAAAAAAAGAAGAGAAAAGAAAGCGTTTGTCCTTCAGCACAGTGTTTTCTCTGTACTGTCCCACAGCCAATAACTGTGGAATAAACGGATATGTGAATTAAACCCCATTGTTTTAAAGATCTGCTGCTATATTTAGTCGCTTTCGCTTCATGCGATAGAATTTTGCCAATTTTTGGGGGGTAATATGTGTACTTGGACTGCATATCTCACGTTGTGTGAGCAAGTGTAAGTGTGTGTGCATGTGTGGAAAAACACAACAGTTCAACCATGCGATTTTTGCAATTAGAAAAGACACAAAAAATAATTATTCTGCAGCACACTCAGGCGACATATCCTGAATCGACGATGCACGGATCACGTGTTTCATAAAAAGGTTAATCAGTTGTTAATCAGAGGATTAATAACTTGTTATTTTCTTTACAAAACCATTAATATTATGCCATAAATATTTCATGTTGATGGGTCATTTTTTGGGGGGGAGTAGGGGCGCGAGTGAGCAATACACAGGCTAATGTGCATTAATCATGCTTTGGTGAAGACAAAATACATTCATTCATGTTTATTAATACAACCTTGGAGAAAACAATACTCTTTACATTATGAAAAAAAAAATATTCATAAAGTATTTATCAACAATGCCACAAAAGGACAGAGATTAGGGACTGGAGACTGGAGACAACGGTCCGAAGTCAAAAAATGCTGGGGGCAAAAGTTCATTAACATTTAAGATAAATGCATAAATGGCTTAAGGAAGGGGGGGGGTGGTCGATGCTGATTCACATTGTCAGGGCTGTGTCAGGAGGGGCGGTGAGGGGTGAGAGTCTGTTTTCGGGGGAAGGGGGTTAAACAGAGATTTTCTGTCCCTTTCTTAACAAATTACCCTGCCGGTTTTGCTAATCAAAGCAAAACAAATATTGCTTTTCGTTCGCTCCATTTGCTGAACGAACATATGACGTTCCCAAAATGCTCATTCCCAGCTCAAATGTAATTACATTGTGCCTTTAGTGAAAACATGCAGTGGTACTCCAATTAGTTCTGTTTTTGTCATCGGGAGAGAAAAAATGGAATCGGGCATGCCCAAGGCACCGTCGTGTCCCGGAATGATACAATGCCTTGGCGGTATGAAGTGGGTGTGTATTTGAGATGGTGTCTGGGTACGTTAGGGTGATAGGGTTGCAGAGTGTTTATGAGTTGGATGAGTTTCGGGGGAGGAGGGGGGGGGGGGTTTCCTTGTTGTTGTGAGGTGGATATAAAGTCTACGTGTTTTGTCGGACGGTGGATGTGACTATTTGAGACGGTGGGTGGAGTAGGATCGCTCCCTTTCTCTGGTTTTCTTCACATTCCTGTTCTTCTGTCTCTCTCTATACATACATCTCTCTGTGAAGTATGTGGGAAGCAAACTATTGAACTGGCTAACTAAGTAATTGCTTATTTTCATTTAACTCTAAATGGTGTTGTTTTTTTATTATTGAGGGACTGCATGGATTGCCCTGAAAAATGTCATCCATCTACTTGTCGATGAATCTATAAATTCATTTAGCGATTAGTCTACCTGATATGCGTTTTACCCACGTCTGAACACCTTTATTGGCAATCAATGGAATGCAAAGAATGTCGGAAACTAAGTAACTTGCAGGCCTGAGGACATATACAAAATCGGATATTTGTCAATGGCCACGCATCAAGTCCTGTTGCTGGACTTCTAGATACAGAGAAAATGTATAATACTCACGGGCAGATCACAATGTAATACGCAATGCAGAGCCGTGTGTCCGCGTGGCTGTGAGCTTTGTGTCTCTGCGTGTCTGTCTGTGTCTGTGTGCCTATATTATCACTAATATCTTCCCCTCATCTCTGTAAAACAGAGGAGAGAAGGAGAGAGAGAGAGAGAGAGAGAGAGAGAGAGAGAGAGTGAGAGAGAAAAGGCAAAGAGGGCAAGCAAGGGGAGATTGAAGATGAAAAGAGAGAGGGGAGATCCATTTTGTGTTCAGTTAAACACTGATTTCATCATCTGGGTAAAACACATAACTTAAAACTGAAATCAAATATTAAAAATGACAGGCCTTATAAGTGCGGTGAGTGATCCGGGGTCACGGAGGGAGGGAGGCGCGGGCGGCTTGTCAGCCACTATCTGTCAGAGTGAATTAGAAACAATCAGGGGGGACTGAAAGGGAAGGTGATTGTTATTAGGCAGCAGGGCTGTGAGCAGGCTCCCCAGATGTGGCCATGCATATAAAAGAACAGGAAGCCAGCAGTTTAATTCAGGAAGCGCTGGCGTACACGGCCGCACAAAGCAGGAAGGGGGGGGGGGCTTTGTCGCTAATAAGCTCAAAGTTACTTTGATAACAGGCAGGGTTAGGCGCCGGAATAAAAGCACTTTGCTTTTCTTTTTCTATGGTTTTTTTTCACACACCCCCCTCAGCAGTCAGTCAATATCTAGGAAATATAATGGGAGTGGAGAAATCGGGGGTGAAATGTAGATAAGTCGACCTTAACACGCGAAGGGGAAGAGACGGCTGTGCCCATATATCAATTACCCCTGCTATCATAGGAGGATGATGAAGGGTTTGAGTGTTGGGCTCCAGACCCCCCCCGCCCAGCCCCCTTTGGTCCCCTCTGTCGCCTGACAGTCTCCCCCTTCGGTCCCCTCTCCCCTGCGCCGGGTAGGGAGGAGGACGGACGTGCCTGCTTTTGACTCCAGCGCCAGACCTGCTATCTGTCAAGGGCTCCCACTGCTCCTCTGAGACAGACCATCATGCCTACAGATTGTTGTCACGGACGACGGCAGGGGGCTGGGAGGGAGGGGTAGATATGTACAATATGTTTTCAAAGGGAGCAGGGCTTGATTGGAATGATAAGGAGAGACGCTAATCTGCTAGGATACGGCCTCAAAGGCACATTGGCTCTGACACTTAAACCCTCGCGCCACAGGGAAACAGCTCCCTGGTAAACCCCTATAGACCCAGGGAGGGCAACTCTCTGCACATGTCGCACTGTCGTACTCCAGTAAGAACTCCACGTTCCCTTTCACAAAAACACACTGCTAGGCTAAAAATCATCACTTAATCCTGGATATTTAACATTGGATGTGTTTTTGTGTCTTTTTTTGGGGGGGGGTTTCTGAGAGGCTGAGGGATTGAGGATATTTTCTACTGACAGCTTTCACATGTTCAGCATTTTCTATGAGTGTATCTCTACAAAGCTGCAGGTAACGCGGGCCCTTTGTCTCAAGCACTAGTGGCATTGAACTCCAGCAATGTGAAATCAATGAAATGTGAAAACGAAGGACGTCGTTAAGACTTATGCTTTCAAAGTGCCTACATCTCCTTGAAACAGTGAATGGCTTTGATTCCCATTTCTCGTTGTAGTTGGAGAGATATCTCCGAAAATGATCCCAGGCTTGAGGTTGAGCGCTCCAGTAATAGGTTTAAACCGCTAAATGAAAGCTTTCTGTTTATCGTTGATCATTTGCGCGGTGTACGTACGCACACCTCTCTGGGTTTGTTCCTTCCAGGTTTGTGTTCGGAGTCAAGACGAGAGGGCGGTATGCGGTGTTGAACATGTTGCTGCTAAATATTCCCCAGGGTAATAACAGTGTATACATGACGATTGGAAGCGTGAGGAAACGAAAGAAAGAGGGGAAAGGGGGGGCGTTGGGTAAAGGAAGAGACAATACGAGAAACGTACCGAGAGAGACTCAAAGGACACATGTAGCGAGAAATTTTAAAAAAGGCAGGTACGCAGACAGAGCGAGAGAGAGAGAGAGAGAGGACAGAGAGAGAGAGAGAGAGAGAGAGAGAGAGAGAGAGAGAGAGAGAGAGAGAGAGAGAGAGAGAGAGAGAGAGAGAGAGAGAGAGAGAGAGAGAGAGAGAGAGAGAGAGAGAGAGGACAGAGAGAGAGAGAGAGAGAGAGAGAGAGAGAGAGAGAGAGAGAGAGAGACAGAGAGACAGAGAGAGAGAGAGAGAGAGAGAGAGAGAGAGAGAGAGAGAGAGAGAGAGAGAGAGAGAGAGAGAGAGAGCGAGAGAGAGAGAGAGAGAGAGAGGGAGAGAGAGCAGAGCGGGAAGAAGGGGGTGAGAGTCCGGCAGTGGAAGGAAGAGGGAGAGGAACAGAGATGGAGTGGAGGGAGGTGGAGTGAGGTGTCCCTGATAGTCAGATCCCTCCTTGCAGGACACACGTCGTAGATTTCAGCGCGATGAGATTGCGAGGGATACGGAGACGTCCCGGCAAAGCATCGGTAAATCATCACTATGAGGTCTGGGATTTAGCTTTAGCCTGAGTCTAAGCTAGCTAACCTACCGGCTTTTCTGAAGAACACTACCCAATGTCCCTGCTTATTTTGTGTTGGTGTGTAGCTTTCCCAGTCAGTGTTAAGAGAGAGTGAAAGGGAGGAGGTGGGTGGGGGAGAGAGAAAAGGAATCACAAAAAAAGAAAGATATTGGGGGCTTAAGAGGCAAATCATTTCCTTTGTGCAGTGTGCTAATCATGACTCCAGCCATAACGAGCTTTAGTCTCCTCCATAGACACAGACAGTGTGCTTTAAGCCTTCACACAGATCACTACTGTAGAGAAGGAGTGACCATAAAAACAGAATGGCCTTCACTTACGGCTCCCCCCCCCCCTTTCTCTATTTTTTTATTTTATTTTCTGTACTATGAATAAATTGAGTCTGTCCCGGACATGAAAATGTCAAATACCTAAAATACACCTAGGCTAAATAGCGTATTAATTTTTAATGCTCGCTCATCCTATGCTGCTATTCTCATATCTAGCCTGTCTGCCAACAGCTGTTGCAGGCTTCCTCACAGGGGATTTATCATCCATCTAAAAGAGAAAGGGAGCGTTGTTCAAAAGACAAGGAAGGGAGCCTTATTTTCATGGATCCGTACCTCTCGTTTAATTCAAGCCTGAAACGTCTCCCTGTGATATACGAGGAGAATTCAATTACACTAATGCCAAAACATAAATTGTTCATGATTCGTCCCATATTTCTCATGTTATAATTGCTAGCTAGCTCTTGTAAATGAAAAAGACATAGGGTGGGTAGGCAGGAAGTGGAAGTACAGTGACATTGGAGAGGTGGCACAAGGGGAGGGGAAGACTTGGAACAGACATGTTTCAGTGTGGGAACTGAATGGCATTCATGTGTGTTTTTAGGTGGCATGTGGCTGATGATTATGGTAGATTATCACAATCCAGATTGTAGCAAGTTACAAGCATTAGCAGAAGCCTATGGCAACGTAGAGAGAGAGAGAGTGATGTGAGTGTGACAGAGCTGTGCCAGTGGGACAGGGGAACTGATCACTGATCAGTGTGTGACAGAAGGTGTGGGGTGGGGGGTGGGGGTGGGTGGCATACCTTAACACACTAACTGCATACTGGTCTGGAGCCTGTCTGTTTGGTTCGAGGAGACCCAGGCAGTCACTGCCACTGAGTCACTACAGCACACAGCAATGACAACCAACCTAGAGGGATGTGTCTCTGTCCTGTCAGAGAGAGAGAGAGAGAGAGAGAGAGAGAGAGAGAGAGAGAGAGAGAGAGAGAGAGAGAGAGAGAGAGAGAGAGAGAGAGAGAGAGAGAGAGAGAGAGAGAGAGAGTGAGAGAGAGAGAGAGAGAGAGAGAGAGAGAGAGAGTGAGAGAGAGAGAGAGAGAGAGAGAGAGAGAGTGAGAGAGAGAGAGAGAGAGAGAGAGAGAGAGAGAGAGAGAGAGAGAGAGAGAGAGAGAGAGAGAGAGAGAGATAGAGAGAGAGAGAGAGAGAGAGAGAGAGAGAGAGAGAGAGAGAGAGAGAGAGAGAGAGAGTGAGAGAGAGAGAGAGAGAGAGAGAGAGAGATAGAGAGAGAGAGAGAGAGAGAGAGAGAGAGAGAGAGAGAGAGAGAGAGAGAGAGAGAGTGAGAGAGAGAGAGAGAGATAGAGAGAGAGAGAGAGAGAGAGAGAGAGAGAGAGAGAGAGAGAGAGAGAGAGAGAGAGAGAGAGTGAGAGAGAGAGAGAGAGAGAGAGAGAGAGAGAGAGAGAGAGAGAGAGGGGGGGGAGATGATGTCAAGTGAAATGTAACAAATTTTCTGAAAGGCGGCGATGCGCAGAGGTCAAGGAAATGCAGACGAAAAAGGTTAAAGATGAAATAAAAGCCGTGCCTTGCAGCGGGCTGAAAATCTATCCCTCCAAGGCAAGGCCATCGCTGACGCGCGGCAGACAAGATGCTAAATACTGCACGGCACTCTGGGATCTTTCATTTTCATCCGATCAATAAGGGCTTATATTTATCAGGATTCCAAGCAGCTGCCACATCTGACAACCTCCACTTCATTTTCTCACTCCTCCTCCTCCTCCTCACGCTGAATCGGGAGCCATCGACCATAAAAGAGACTGAGGCCTCTAGCTTTGCTATTTACATTTACATTACATTTAAGTCATTTAGCAGACGCTCTTATCCAGAGCGACTTACAAATTGGTGCATTCACCTTATGACATCCAGTGGAACAGCCACTTTACAATAGTGCATCTACATATTTTAAGGGGGGGGAGGGGTGAGAAGGATTACTTTAGCCTATCCTAGGTATTCCTTAAAGAGGTGGGGTTTCAGTTTGGTGTCTCCGGAAGGTGGTGATTGACTCCGCTGTCCTGGCGTCGTGGGGAGTTTGTTCCACCATTGGGGAGCCAGAGAGCGAACAGTTTTGACTGGGCTGAGCGGGAACTGTACTTCCTCAGTGGTAGGGAGGCGAGCAGGCCAGAGGTGGATGAACGCAGTGCCCTTATTTGGGTGTAGGGCCTGATCAGAGCCTGGAGGTACTGAGGTGCCGTTCCCCTCACAGCTCCGTAGGCAAGCACCATGGTCTTGTAGCGGATGCGAGCTTCAACTGGAAGCCAGTGGAGAAGCGGGGTGACGTGAGAGAACTTGGGAAGATTGAACACTAGACGGGCTGCGGCGTTCTGGATGAGTTGTAGGGGTTTAATGGCACAGGCAGGGAGCCCAGCCAACAGCGAGTTGCAGTAATCCAGACGGGAGATGACAAGTGCCTGGATTAGGACCTGCGCCGCTTCCTGTGTGAGGCAGGGTCGTACTCTGCGGATGTTGTAGAGCATGAACCTACAGGAACGGGCCACCGCCTTGATGTTAGTTGAGAACGACAGGGTGTTGTCCAGGATCACGCCAAGGTTCTTAGCGCTCTGGGAGGAGGACACAATGGAGTTGTCAACCGTGATGGCGAGATCATGGAACGGGCAGTCCTTCCCCGGGAGGAAGAGCAGCTCCGTCTTTAGTTCAGCTTGAGGTGGTGATCCGTCATCCACACTGATATGTCTGCCAGACATGCAGAGATGCGTTCGCCACCTGGTCATCAGAAGGGGGAAAGGAGAAGATTAATTGTTGTCGTCTGCATAGCAATGATAGGAGAGACCATGTGAGGTTATGACAGAGCCAAGTGACTTGGTGTATAGCGAGAATAGGAGAGGGCCTAGAACAGAGCCCTGGGGACACCAGTGGTGAGAGCGCATGGTGAGGAGACAGATTCTCGCCACGCCACCTGGTAGGAGCGACCTGTCAGGTAGGACGCAATCCAAGCGTGGGCCACGCCGGAGATGCCCAACTCGGAGAGGGTGGAGAGGAGGATCTGATGGTTCACAGTATCGAAGGCAGCCGATAGGTCTAGAAGGATGAGAGCAGAGGAGAGAGAGTTAGCTTTAGCGGTGCGGAGCGCCTCCGTGATACAGAGAAGAGCAGTCTCAGTTGAATGACTAGTCTTGAAACCTGACTGATTTGGATCAAGAAGGTCATTCTGAGAGAGATAGCGGGAGAGCTGACCAAGGACGGCACGTTCAAGAGTTTTGGAGAGAAAAGAAAGAAGGGATACTGGTCTGTAGTTGTTGACATCGGAGGGATCGAGTGTAGGTTTTTTCAGAAGGGGTGCAACTCTCGCTCTCTTGAAGACGGAAGGGACGTAGCCAGCGGTCAGGGATAAGTTGATGAGCGAGGTGAGGTAAGGGAGAAGGTCTCCGGAAATGGTCTGGAGAAGAGAGGAGGGGATAGGGTCAAGCGGGCAGGTTGTTGGGCGGCCGGCCGACACAAGACGCGAGATTTCATCTGATTTCATATTTACACCCACAGACACAATTCCATTAACGGACCCCCCCTTTTCTGGTTAAAGAAACATGCGTTGTCATTATGGTTTTGGCAACAGACCACCACACTCTTCATATACTCTTTGTTCCCCTATCCCCACCCGTAACGCCACAAAGAGAAGACAGACTTCCGCCGTTTACACAGTAGACCCCTTTTCTAACGTTTGAGATTTGTTTAAAATAACCACATTTGTGAAGTCCCCCCTATAATTCAAAGTATTAAAATGAGCGGAAGATTTGTTAAGGGGGCGAGTTAAAATAGCTCAATCTCTAATCATCTGTACGACAATATTTGCTGTGAGGCATTCTAAATAGATTATCGCTGGTCCATCTGTGTCATCATTGATTTATAAGGCATTAAGCTGCTTTGGAAAAAGGGAGGCCTTCCCACTACAGCAAAAGGGTTCTTCTTTTTGAAATCAGGGGCAGGGCAACAGGACAACCCCGGCACTTGTCTGCTCACGAAACTCTTTCCTTTAAGCGTTGGTGAGAGGGGAAGTAAAAATACGACGGCTGTATCCGGTTTTGGGAAGTGTGAATCTTCTTCTTTTTTATTACAAAGAGATGTGGAGGAGGGGAGGAAGTGCACAAAAAACACACACACACACACACTCAAACACAAAAACAAGGGGCATCATTAACATATGAATACTATATGCAAATGGTTAGCAGAGAGCAGATGTTGGTGCATTTAATTGACCTATATGTGAATTGCATCCAAACCTTTTTACTCTGTTACTACGCCCAGTGTACAATATAAGTGGATTCAGGGACTGGCACGGAGAACAGCAGTGTGAATGGGGACTAGACGGAGTACGATACCGTTTGAACGCGAGAGACGGAGAGAAAAGGCGTTTCAAAGGAGAGCGGCGTCTTGACAGGAAGCTGTCAGAGCCGGATGAAACCCAAACACAGCGCCTGGCCGCCACCGTCCCTCTGCTGTCTCGCGCGGATGACGTCACCGTGCGGCGGTGGAAATGGATCACTTAATGGCCTTTGGAGAGCAATGACGTCTGTGACATGTTACTGTATGCAGCATTAAGGCCTGGATTAGAGCACACTGTCTTGATGGATATTCATATTTAGACTTCTCAATCCTCTCTAATTCTCCCTGCCATTAGCTTCTCCCTCTTTTCCCCCCTTTCTCCCTCTCATTAGCTTCTCCCTCTTTTCCCCCCTTTCTCCCTCTCATTAGCTTCCCCCTCTTTTCCCCCTTTCTCCTTCTCATTACCTTCTCCCTCTTTTTTCCCCCTTTCCCCCTCTCATTAGATTCTCCCTCTTTTCCCCCTTTCTCCTTCTCATTAGCTTCTCCCTCTTTTCCCCCTTTCTCCCTCTCATTAGCTTCTCCCTCTTTTCCCCCTTTCTCCCTCTCATTAGATTCTCCCTCTTTCCCCCTTTCTCCCTCTCATTAGCTTCTCCCTCTTTTCCCCCTTTCTCCCTCTCATTAGCTTCTCCCTCTTTTCCCCCCTTTCTCCCTCTCATTAGCTTCTCCCTCTTTCCCCCTTTCTCCCTCTCATTAGCTTCTCCCTCTTTTCCCCCCTTTCTCCCTCTCATTAGCTTCTCCCTCTTTTCCCCCCTTTCTCCCTCTCATTAGCTTCTCCCTCTTTTCCCCCTTTCTCCCTCTCATTAGCTTCTCCCTCTTTTCCCCCTTTCTCCCTCTCATTAGCTTCTCCCTCTTTTCCCCCCTTTCTCCCTCTCATTAGCTTCTCCCTCTTTTCCCCCCTTTCTGCCGGAGAAAGGCGAGAAGTCACGCATCTTAGGCTGAAATGTTTGCATGGGTGAGCCATGAGAAACACAGATGCTATTTTCATCTAGGCTCTGCCTCCTTGTCTCCCTCCCTTTCTCCTGCTTGGGAATGTCATTAAATTGTATTAAATAGCCTTTTGTCCAGAGGCCAAGGACCACCCCGATATATGATAATACATTAATGCCCCAGTGTTGCAACCAGTGAGCTGAGACGATTTTAAGGCCGAGAGCTGGGCGGAACAAGCATGAAGCCCCATTTGTGTGTGCGTATTTGCGTGTGTGCGTGCCCGCGCGCGCGCATGTGTGTCTATACGTGTGCATGTGGCTCTCTAACAACTGTGACACATACTAATAGAAACATACCTAATAAATAACAAGCTTTCAGGGTCTGGCAAGCTGACATTTTCTCTGTGAGCAGGACAATTTCATATCTGCGGTGCAGGGAACCAAATTGCATCACACGGAGATGCCAGCGGATTAGCATAAAAATTAACACTTAAATTTCAGCTTATTGCCAACCCCACTCCTGCTCCTCCTGCCACACAACAATCAATTCCTCTTATAAATCTGATTAGATTCCATGACGCTTATTATCCTAGGCATGTCCCTAACACTGCCTTCCAAGGCTCCAAGACTATTTGTTTAAATAGAACGAAAGAGCTGATAAATCTATAGGTGTGCTTCTCATGCACACATACAGGCCACCTCCCCCCCCCCCCACTCTCTCCCTCCATCACCCTCTCTCTCTCTCTCATAGTAAGTCTGATTTACAGATCACCAGTGGTGTGGAAAAATAGAGAGGGAAATCAATCTTGATGGGATATGCTGTAGCACTGTAAAACTTAGCTGATGTCCAGATTGTTCTGAAACCAAGCAAGAACAAGTTTGTGGATTTCTAAAAAAGAAAAAAGAAGAAGAAGTTAACACTTTGTATGGCCTCCAACGTTCCGAGCTTGTTTATATATGATGGTTCAGAGACCACCTTTGCTTGCTCTCCCTCCTTTGGCCACCTCCCTCCGAAGGCAACCGATCCGCGAACTTTCTCGACCCTCTCCATCTCATGAAAGCTACGTTTTTTTTCTCACTCTCTTCTAAATCGCTTCTCCTTTTTGAGACTCTTTATGCAACGAATAGCGCCATAGAAGTTGAAAAGAACATTATTGTTATTATAAAATGTCAATCCAATAACAACGTTCTTTGGGTCTTTTTTACTTCTTTTGACCAGCCATAGAGTACTCCTTTTCAGTCATTCATCACGTGCACAGCTGCTTCCAGTGTTTATCTAGGGGGAAATTGGAGCAAGGAAAACCGTCTCATATTGGAAAGCTTAATACTGTTGCAATGAAATATTTGTCAATATATCACTTTGGAAAACATTGCACAAATACGCAGTGAAAGCCGAACGCACGTCGGGCGGCTTGCTAGGCAGAGGGACTCCCTTTTGTTTAGATAAATGGCATTTCATCACATCCAGATGTCTTTCAGCGCCGTTCAGCCACCGTTCCCTGCGCTCCAAGACGGATGCTAAATGTACACAAACAGTTATTTCTAACAGCATTCCGTGTAGAACAGTGCCACGGTCCCCAGACCACAGCTCGTCTTAAGGTGAACTACCGCTCAGATCCAGGGCTTTAAGACTGGAGGATGAACTGTGGTTGAGAGGAGGCAGAGTTCTTGTGTTGTGTGTACGCCTGCTCTGGGCCTGTGAACAGGAGAGACGTTTTATCCTCTCTCCCGGGTTGAGGAATCCACGTCGGCGTGACGCCGCATCACATTGTAGGCCACGCGCCTGAGGAGATCTGGGACAGAGGTGTGCCAAGGCTGAGTCAGGCGTTACCAAATAAGACTGGTATATAATAAGACCCCCCCCCGATTCGATGCCCGAACTACTCTACGCCACAGTGGCGCAATGAGGGGAAGAGAGAGAGAGAGAGAGAGAGAGAGAGAGAGAGAGAGAGAGAGAGAGAGAGAGAGAGAGAGAGAGAGAGAGAGAGAGAGAGAGAGAGAGAGAGAGAGAGAGAGAGAGAGAGAGAGAGAGAGAGAGAGAGAGAGAGAGAGAGAGAGAGAGAGAGAGAGAGAGAGAGAGAGAGAGAGAGAGAGAGAGAGAGAGAGAGAGAGAGAGAGAGAGAGAGAGAGAGAGAGAGAGAGAGAGAGGGAGAGAGAGAGAGAGAGAGAGAGAGAGAGGGAGGAATGTGAAACAGAGGGAGTAAAAGAGAGAGAGAGAACGTCTGATGTTATAAGTGGATAACAACAGCCCCTGCTATGCAGCAGCAGAAGCGCAGAGTCATTTCAACCAGCTAAACTCCCCCCTCTAGCCACCCCTCTATTCTTATGTTAACACCCCTAAAGAGGAGTGGGCCCACCCAGCAGTAGAAACTTCAGGAAAAAGAATATATTTCTCTCCAACGCCTAATGCAACTTACACCGTCCATAAGAGTAAACTCCAGCAACACCAATACATTTACTGTGCTTTTAAAGCATATTACCTTTCACAGGGTTTATGAACAATAAACGGGGTGCTTAGCTGGTCTATTTTCTCTCTGTAATGCCACGCAATGGTGGGGGAAGAGTTTGAAAGTCTTTAAATTCAGAGTAAACACTGCTCTCTTTGTAGATTGTATTATTCCGTTGTATTTTTTAAAAAAATAAAAAAAAACATTTTCTCTCCATCAGAGCTTGTTATTTTCTTCTCTCCAAACAGTTACATCCCCTCTCGCATCTGAAGTACACACCTCACTGACATGTTATAGGTCAAACCCTGTTGAACTGAGAGACATACTTCATACCGTACTTTCTACCGGAGTTTTCTTTTTATGGCCGTGCGTAATTAAGGCAGCATGTCCTATCGCTCAGCCATCTATACATACGCAGAGGCCTGTATTTATTAAACAACTTCATCGTGAAATGTTTTGCGTTCTCAGCATTCGGCGGGGCCCACCCACAGATGATTATTTCATACCTCTCCGGGACTTTTTGAAGAGTTTATGCTTAGAGCGGTTATTGTTTTTGATTATGGCAGTCTCTTAAGACTCGACGCGACCGGGCTAAGAAACATGTTTACAGAATCTGTGTGTGAACCTGAAGGCCGTACCCAGGCTAAATGTACATTCTCCATATGATTTTACGGACATCAGATTCAACTATTTATGTCCACGCACGGCTGTGTAAAATTCACTGCTTGGGGCTTTTTAGGAGTGCACACGCATGTTTGCATTTCTCACTGTGTTTAATGGAATTTGATGGAAAGCTTGAGTGTTTACACTTCATCAGAGTGATACAAAAAATTATCCTAGAGTCAGCAAATGCTTATTATCGGCTTATTGGAGTAGTAATATCTAATAGCACCCATTTAAAAAGTTGTTCCCAGTATTGCAAACACACACACAGGCACGTGCACGCACGCACACACACACACACACACACACACACACACACACACACACACACACACACACACACACACACACACACACACACACACACACACACACACACACACACACACACACACACACACACACACACACACACACACTGCAAACTTGCATATTCACAAACCAAAAACACACATCAAGGTTGTCTGGGGGCCTACAAGGCTGTGTGGGTCACTGTGTGTCTGGCTGTAGAGTCTGGGGGGGGGGGGGGCCTTGCTCAGGCTGAAAGTAAAAGTGAGTTATGTTTGCGGGGAGACAACACTAGACAGGATCAGGCTGAAATTAAAAGTGAGTTATTGTTTGTGGAGACACAACACTAGACAGGATCAGGCTGAAAGTAAAAGTGAGTTATGTTTGTGGAGAGACAACACTATACAGGATCAGGCTGAAAGTAAACGTGAGTTATGTTTGTGGAGACACAACACTAGACAGGACCAGGCTGAAAGTAAAAGTGAGTTGTGTTCGTGGAGACACAACACTAGACAGGATCAAGCTGAAAGTAAAAG
This sequence comes from Oncorhynchus gorbuscha, assembly GCF_021184085.1. Lineage (NCBI taxonomy): Eukaryota > Metazoa > Chordata > Actinopteri > Salmoniformes > Salmonidae > Oncorhynchus > Oncorhynchus gorbuscha. The sequence goes on along the minus strand of NC_060176.1, from coordinate 24,481,548 downwards.
TGAGTTATGTTTGTGGAGAGACAACACTAGACAGGATCAAGCTGAAAGTAAAAGTGAGTTATGTTTGTGGAGACACAACACTAGACAGGATCAGGCTGAAAGTAAAAGTGAGTTATGTTTGTGGAGAGACAACACTAGACAGGATCAGGCTGAAAGTAAAAGTGAGTTATGTTTGTGGAGACACAACACTAGACAGGATCAAGCTGAAAGTAAAAGTGAGTTGTGTTCGTGGAGACACAACACGAGACAGGACCAGGCTGAAAGTAAAAGTGAGTTATGTTTGTGGAGACACAACACGAGACAGGATCAGGCTGAAAGCAAAAGTGAGTTGTGTTCGTGGAGACACCACACGAGACAGGATCAGGCTGAAAGCAAAAGTGAGTTGTGTTCGTGGAGACACAACACGAGACAGGATCAGGCTGAAAGCAAAAGTGAGTTGTGTTCGTGGAGACACAACACGAGACAGGATCAGGCTGAAAGTAAAAGTGAGTTGTGTTCATGGAGACACAACACGAGACAGGATCAGACATCGGAGCAGATGTATTTTAATGGTGTCTTCTGATGAGTGGTGCTCAGTATACCACCATGCACAATTTAAGTGTGGCACATCGCAGTGAGTCGGGTGGTGGTAGAACACAGGGCACCTCCAAGAAGCTTCCAGTCAAAGAGGCTTGCTTTTAACACGTACACATGCACCCCCTATCACACCTTTGATGCTCCATATGACTCTGCTCCCCCCTTTTAGAAATACACAGCAAAGGATGCCGACAATCAGGGATGGGAATAGGGTGGACTGGTCACACTCAAGCAGTCACACGTACTGTACTCTATGCCTTGTTAAAAACCGCCATGCAGACACTAACTTTATAAAACAACATTCTAAAGGTTCTGTTTCCTGTGCATCCTTATTTATCCTGGGTAAAGTTTTTTTAAAACAACAGCTTTCCCCTGAAAGAAAAGAAAAACACAATCCCGGAAATGAATGTTGGTAAAAGGCCTTTGGGCGTAAGCATGCTTTTTCATGCTCTGTTCCTGATGGAAAGCTCTCCACCGCCGTTCCCCTTGTAACACATAGCCGTCCCATAGGAGTTGGCCTGGGACAAGCCCTGTCCTCTATGATAACCACATAGAGGACCTATGAATCGTTGGCCATCTAAGGGCTCGGGGCTGTGCTGCGGCGTGCAGACGGGACTTCTGAACCTTTTGGTTAGCCGTCTTTTGATGAAGAAAATGAAGTGATTTGACTTTTAAGACCTGCCCTGCTATTCCATCCCCCCGGCCTCGCTCGTCGCTTCAGGACTGTTCTGGTGTTCTTTTTCACTCCCTCTGTCTGCTGCTACTTGAGCATATTTACTAAGACACAGCTATATGACTGGCCTGTTAATGACTGGGTAAGAAAGCTACTAGGAGCTCATTCTCTTGCTACTATCCTAATAGTGTATACTGTATTTCAGACGTTGACTAGCTACATTTGAGGTGTTAAAAAAAAACAACCTTCTCAGTGCTGACTCCATCTGATTAATAGCTTGACTTGTGCTTAAGGGTAGATGAGTGCCAGGCAGTCTGACCGGAGGCTTGTTAAGGGAAACTAGACGGGTGGATTGGGCCTGCATGACACACGGGCACAGACACACCAGTCACCTATAAACTCGCCAGAGAGGGAGACCCCCAAGTCTCTCTAGTCACATTAGGAAACCGCGCAACGCGTTTGCACTTGTGCTACAGATCATGCTATTCCCACCTCGTATTGGAGTTAGAGTTCTAGCGTAACGGTGTGTGTGTGTGTGTGTGTGTGTGTGTGTGTGTGTGTGTGTGTGTGTGTGTGTGTGTGTGTGTGTGTGTGTGTGTGTGTGTGTGTGTGTGTGTGTGTGTGTGTGTGTGTGTGTGTGTGTGTGTGTGTGTGTGTGTGTGTGTGTGTGTGTGTCTTGAAAACAATCTGTATAACCTGCACAGACCCTGGCCCTGCCTGGAGCAGGGCAAAGCCCCATGTGAGAGGCTTGTTCTGCAGCACACAGGCTGTCTCTCTCTCTCTTTGTCACTTTCCTCACAAGTCCTCAGACCATCATCCCCACACCTAGTTTCATACACTGGCAAATCCACACACACACTGGCGCACACACGCGCGCATGCACACACACTCACTCACACACACACACACACACAGCCTTTTACCACAACACTATGCTAATGTGGTCTACCTCGACAACAGATCGAAGCCATACTACCAGATCTTGGTTTTAGTGTCCACTGTAGCCTTGTACATCCCTCTCTCCCCACTGCATGGGTTGTAGAAGCCTCACAGCCTAGGGAGTCAGGGCAGACAGTTCTTTACCTCAGCCTCACAGCCTAGGGAGTCAGGGCAGACATTTCTTTACCTCAGCCTCACAGCCTAGGGAGTCAGGGCAGACATTTCTTTACCTCAGCCTCACAGCCTAGGGAGTCAGGGCAGACATTTCTTTACCTCAGCCTCACAGCCTAGGGAGTCAGGGCAGACATTTCTTTACCTCAGCCTCACAGCCTAGGGAGTCAGGGCAGACATTTCTTTACCTCAGACAAAGGTAAACAGATTGAACAGGCCACCTGGCCGCCGCCAAGTAAGCTTGAGACGAAGACGCTGAAACTGGAACGACTGCAGGGTCATGTCCCCAGCACAAATGCACCAAACGTCCATTCATCTTTAAGTACAGGACACAGAGGGAAAACAGTTTTGGTTGAAAATATTATCTTGGGGCAAGTCCCGACACCACATAAAATAATGTCATGGTTAAATACAGGCAGCTTCATATTACAGATCATTCTGATGTTTATTGGTGATAGGGAACACTGGTTGCTGACCATTGAAGACCTGGGACGGCATGGTTTATGGTCCACACACACACACACACACACACACACACACACACACACACACACACACACACACACACACACACACACACACACACACACACACACACACACACACACACACACACACACACACACACACACACACACACACACACACACACACACACACACACAGTGCACACCACCTAGAGCACTATCGATCGCACGTGGCTCCGACACACTCTCATAGGTGTCATTCAAACCCTTTCAATTTTTAATCACCAGTTCAACACTAGATCCAGTCTCTCCATTGGGCCACACATGCAGGCACGCACGTGCACAAACACACACACACACACACACGCACGCACGCACGCACGCGCGTGCACACGCACACACACACGCACGCACGCGCGCACACACACATGCACACATACAGACACAAACACACGCATGCATACAAACACACATGCAGTATACTTACTGTAAGCAAGGGTAGACTGCACGACCAACCAGAAAGAACACACCAGGCCCACAGACAGGCTCATACAATAGAGCTCATCGCATGGCTTTTATAAAGCCCACCAACTTTCCCCCTTCAGCTTGACCTTGCTCAGTGGTATTCATTACATCATTAAGTTACCTCTTCATTAACTTTTCATTATTTATGGAGGCTTTGGGGAGGGGAGTCTTTATCAAACAGTATCTTTTGTTGAGCTCACTATGTGGAGGACAGCTCCCCCTGAGAACCAGCCCGGTATCTTTCTCTCACTGCCAACAGGAGTATCATGAGCCCTGTCATCTCATACCTCAGAAATACTGCTCTGATCAGACTGGGGGGGCAGCTACTATGGCTTCCAAACAGAGGGCGTGTCCTCTACAAAATAGTCACAGGGATTCGAGCATAGCTTTATAGCCACAGCGTATGGTCATCAGTTACCCTTTATTTCATATATTTCTATTACAATGTCAAACTGTAACCTCTGACTCATCCAAACATCTCTGGACAGAACACATAAACATATTTGTGTTTCTCTAGCCTTTACATGAGCGCCATTCTGTTCCCGAGCGTTCGTGGCGATCTGTCATTAGCGATACATCGGGCCGAAAACACAGCCACAGATTGCGTTTAAAAAAATAAAAAAATTCTGGCCACCGACCATTTAGCATCACCAGCCAATTATAAATGGCAAATCACAATACGCAGATTTTTTTTTTCTTCTTTCCTCCCCTCCTAACAGCAGACCCTGGCAAGGCTCCACGGCTTCTCTTGAATAATGTGGTGATAGCCCTTTGTGCTTGGAGCTGCCCAGCCATTTGTTATTTCACACAATGAGCTGTGAGAGAGAGAGAGAGAGAGAGAGAGAGAGAGAGAGAGAGAGAGAGAGAGAGAGAGAGAGAGAGAGAGAGAGAGAGAGAGAGAGAGAGAGAGAGAGAGAGAGAGAGAGAGGGACGATTAGGGGTCTGGATGATACAGTGACCTGAACACCCCCTGTACAAAAAGAGCCCGTCCCAAATAGACTACAGTAATGCAGCTCTATACTCTAGTCAGGCTAGAGAGCTGCCTCTCAATCTCCAGACCGTCTAAAGATCATTTGTCAATTACAGGAGGCTAATGCATCGGGAGGCGAGAATCCCACTGAAATAAAGGGAGGGGGACAAGGCGAGAGGGGGGGGATCTCTTGAGAAACGCTCACGCGCTAATAATATAACTTAAAACATGCTGAGAGAGAGAGCATTATGCGCAAATGGAAATCAAAAAAGAAAAACACAGTGTAATGTAAACTGGGGCAGGGCTGGAATGGGTTTATCTTACAAATGGTCATCTATCTCTCTCTCTCTTTCTGCTCCTTTTGAGTAAGAAGACCACAGCAATAGTATCATGGACATAGATTTCACTGTGAGATGGGTCCCTGCCCAGTCAAAAGGAGATCTATGTTTTGTGTTGAAAGGGTTAAAAAGGTGACACTGAAGCCTCGATAATGGTGGTAGAAATCCCTTCTGGGGGGGGGGGGGCTATGGCAGCCAGGATATCCAACACACAGAGGTACAGTCGTTGAGGTAAATCACACCGCCACATTAGCACGCCCCCCCTGGCCTTTAAAGACATGGCCCTAGTCTGCTAGATCACAAGGTACTCGGCAGGTGAAGAAACCACATCTACCGCCCTGAAAAGTGAACACCGTGAAATGGACAGAGACATTTCCAAAATAGCTACCAGAACACACTGCTCTCGCTATGAGATAGACGTGTCGCGGTAAATAGCGTTCAAGGTCGACCGAGCATGACTCTGAAAATAACGAAGGGGGGAATAGAATAATGTAAACTGTGTATTCCTCTTCAGCGGAGCCGGAGTTATGAAATAATGTGCAACGTTTCAAGGCTTAGCAGAAACCTCAGAGAGACAATGGATGAACGCAAACAAACAAACACACACACACACACACACACACACACACACACACACACACACACACACACACACACACACACACACACACACACACACACACACACACACACACACACACACACACACACACACACACACACACACACACACACACACACACACACACATACACCAAGGCCCAGTCAGTCTGACGTTATCTTGTAAGACTTGTGTTTCTGAGCAGCTGCATTGCTGAAAAGAGGTGTGCTGATATATTCTAATCACTTTTTTTTCTTAGCCTGGCTGATTATCGCATCAAATGGGCTGTGGCGTGATTGGTTGTTTTAACCGAGAATTGCTCAGTAGAACAGAATGTTACTGTCCTCCTTTAAGATCTCTGTGTCCCCTTCCCCACAAGCGGAATAATCACCAGAGGGGAAAAGGACATCTAGAATAACTTTGTTTCACTTTGTTCAGTTGTTGCTTATTTGGTCCTTCTTTTAAAGAACGTTTCCTGGTTTGAGAAAGGCTGCGTAAAGGTGGCCACCTTTCTGAAATGTCTCAAAGTGTCAATGTGAGGACGGAAAGAGTCTGGCTAGCCCAGGTATGGCCCAGCTAGTGTTAGAAGTCTCCTTAACTTAAATGACATCATTGTGTGAGAGAGATCCTATCACTCTCAGCCCCTTTCCAGCTGTCCCGCTTCATTTCCATCCCTCTCCCCTTCCACCTCCTCTTTAAGAGACAAAATCGCTGCATACGCTCCACTCCAAGGATTACAAAACGCACACTCATTCTCTCTCAATCCCTCCAACGTCTTCCCGATTTTCCGTCATCCCAAGACATAAAGCCATCGGAATATTGGGAAAGTTGTGCCGAGTTCAGATTGGATCTGTGTAGCGATGACAGAACACATCATCCGACAGCCCCGCTAAGCTCCCTCTGAAATAGTTGTGTCTGCCGCACGGCATTACTGTCACGCTCCTCCGAGATGGAGCCCACTACTCTGCTTCTCCCCTGTTAGGCTGCACCTGCAGGGAATACACTGAGACACCTGAGGCAGGCCCCGCCGAAGAGCTGAGTCCTACACTACAGCCTCCTCGGGTCACAGCGACGCAACAGCAACCAGATCGAGAGAGACAGAGAGAGAGAGAGAGACCAAGAGAGAGAGAGAGAGAGAGACCGAGAGAGTGAAAGAGAGTGAGAGAGGGAGAGAGAGAGAGAGACAGAGAACAGAGAGAGACAGAGAAGAGAGAGAGCGAGAGAGAGAGAGAGAGAGAGAGAGAGAGAGAGAGAGAGAGAGAGAGAGAGAGAGAGAGAGAGAGAGAGCAAAAGAGCCTTCTCAAGAGCGGGAAATTCCTCCTCATCTCATAGGCAATTGGATTAGTTAATGATAACACATCACCTCAACACTCCAGCTCCGTTCTTCATTACTGCATATCCTCCAGCTAGAGCTCATGCATCATGCATGTGGTGACTTAAGTTGCGGGTTACATATAAGTCTATGTTAGCAGACTGTCTACGTCGGCAAAATGTGCATGTACCTGTTCTGTACACTACCGGGTGTGGGATAAATCAATATGGTATTGAGTTGAACTTAACTTAGCCATGTCCTAGGACCTCACACATGCCTTACACAATCCCCTGTAATCAAAGACTGCAGCCTTAACTGTCAGAGAGGGATCCCTGCCAGAGAGAGGGGGGTAGGGGTGGATGGGGGGGAGGGGTAGACCTCCAGACCCTAGAGATGGAGTGTCACATGAGCTCCATCGCAGAGTGCCTTTATTAGCCGAGGCGTGGGTCTTACCCTCACTGTCATCTTCAAATGTGGCTAACACCTGCTCACAGGCGCGCAACACAATCACACAGAGCCTGCAAAGAATTAATTTAGAGTTTGGGTAATTGCAACAAAAATATGAAATCTGGACGCGTCACATCCATTTCTCAGGGCCCCAACTGAGAGTAATTTGAAACAGCTTCCCATCGATGGACTTTTCATCTTTTGTTTTTCTCTCTGAAAGCTGTTCAGTTTCTTTAATACCACACAGATATCCAGACGGTTATTTGCTTAAAGAGGGACAACTGACAGAAATTCTTCATGCTTCTACCCCCCCCCTCGTACCGCTCTCGCCTCAGATTCCACGTCTAAGATATATGATGGTTCCGGTGCCAGCATCTATAATATAAATTAGCAATGCAATAAGATTTGCAACGCTGCCACAATCAGCCCTGAATCCATAAGCAAACCAGCCGCCTTCTCTCACCCACCCGTGCCAGTGTTGCCTTTTACTCACATTATGATCCCTCTATCCGTCGAGCTCTGAGACTCAGGCACTGCTAATAATGCATGCCACTTTTTATATGCCATTGTGCCTGTTGATGTTCCTCATCACTGAACCCTGCATGACTGGCGTCACAATTACATGTTTATGTGTGTGTGTGTGTGTGTGTGTGTGTGTGTGTGTGTGTGTGTGTGTGTGTGTGTGTGTGTGTGTGTGTGTGTGTGTGTGTGTGTGTGTGTGTGTGTGTGTGTGTGTGTGTGTGCGCGCCCGTGCGCGTGTGCGTGTGTGTGTGTGTGTGTGTGTGAATGCAAATAGGCTGCATACTTTCTGTGTATGTCCACGTATGTGTGTGGTGGTGCGTTCTGATCGACATCAGTTTGAATGGTTAGGAGGGAACAGATGTCAGCGCATGTCGACTGCCAGGAAGACTGAACAAAGCCAATCACATTCATCCCCTTTCCCGTCCAAATGCAGTAAAAGAGGGGGACCTGCAAAACAACCCATGGCATTAACTGTGAGCTTGCCATCCCCTTCCATCCCCATTCCATCCCGCACCGTGTATAAACCAGCACATGCTGCCCGCCTGCCTGGCACACAGAAGGACACGTCCATCTCATTCAGGATAAATCGCTTAAATGATTAGAGACAGTGGAGGAGTGTAGAGGCAAGACACAAAATGGCGTCGGGAATATTATCTAACCCGCGAGGACAGCGTGATCATTCATGAGATGGTATCTCAAGCCACCCAGCGATGGAATCTATACCCAAGCGGCTCTATTTTCACCTATAAAAGTGATCACCTCGAATGCAAACTATGTTCTGACATAACGGCCAGCTTCTGTGCGTGTTGTTTTGATTTAAACTGCCACGTTAAGTAATGTTCCCGTGTTGAACTAAATCTGTGAACGAGAATCACTATCAACATGCACAACAGGCATTCGGACGCACGGGGGGCTTTTTCACACGCTCAGATAGGAGTGTAAGCCTAATTCAGGTGACGAACAGGCATCTGCATTATTCTGGGAGACACTTTAGTCACGCAGAAAATCTAATTCCCCAGATGATAATGAAAGAGGAAACGGAGGACAACAGAAGCGTACCTACACCACATGGTTTGACCTCTGACCCACACGGCACTTACTCAGACCCAGCGGTGGAAAGACACTTATTGGGGGGTCTTGAGATACCGCGTCGGCGGCTGATAATCCAATGTCCTTGGTAATCGGTTTCAGGAAAAGAACACTGATTCTGTCCTTGATAAGGAAGGAAACGAACACGTCAGACCATTAACAGACGTTCTGTGACGGACATCTGGTGGAACGCGGATAATAGCCGCTGTTCCCCCACAGCTGGAGTGGAGTTTGTTCTACTCGGTTTGACTAAGGCCCTTGACACGGTGGCTCACCGGGGCTTTTTCTTGAGTCTTCCCAAAATGTTTCCCCTTGGTCAGGTTCCTGAATGCGTATGACGATATTGATTGACACCCCTCTTCTGCATCAAAGGAGACGCGCCTCTACAAAAACAAGCACTGTGCTTCATTTCGGACCAACAGCCAGCGCATCGTAAAAGAATTGGCACTCACCGTGTTATAACCCCTTACCGTACATTGGTTCGGTTTACTTGCCTGCAGATATACTGCATCTACCTGCTCTGTAGAGGCCAAATGTTTTTGGGGGATATAGATACACGGAGCTATGTACTAACCTGGAATGGAAAGAGGTTGAAAGTATAGAAGGAAAGAAAGAGGAGAGACACACAGTGAGAGAGAGAGACATAGAGACACACACAGCGAGAGAGAGAGAGAGAGAGAGAGAGAGAGAGAGAGAGAGAGAGAGAGAGAGAGAGAGAGAGAGAGAGAGAGAGAGGAGAGAGAGAGAGAGGGAGACAGAGAAAGAGAGAGAGACAGAAAGACACACACAGCAAGAGAGAGAGAGAGAGAGACAGAGAGACACACACAGCAAGAGAGAGAGAGAGACAGAGAGACACACACAGCAAGAGAGAGAGAGAGAGAGAGAAAGAGAGAGAGAGAGACAGAGAGACACACACAGCAAGACAGAGAGAGAGAGAGAGAGAGAGAGAGAGAGAGAGAGAGACAGAGAGAGACAGACACACAGCAAGACAGAGAGAGAGAGAGAGAGAGAGAGAGAGAGAGAGAGAGAGAGAGAGAGAGAGAGAGACAAAGAGAGAGAGAGAGAGAGAGAGAGAGAGAGAGACACAGTGAGTGAGAGAGACAGAGAGACACACACAGAGAGAGAGAGAGACAGAGACACACACAGTGAGTGAGAGAGACATAGAGACACACACAGCGAGAGAGAGACAGAGAGACATACAGCGAGAGAGAGAGAGAGAGAGAGAGAGAGAGAGAGAGAGAGAGAGAGAGAGAGAGAGAGAGAGAGAGAGAGAGAGAGAGAGAGAGAGAGAGAGAGAGAGAGAGAGAGAGAGAGAGAGAGAGAGACAGAGACAGAGAGACACATACAGCAGAGAGAGAGAGAGAGAGAGAGAGAGAGAGAGAGAGAGAGAGAGAGAGAGAGAGAGAGAGAGAGAGAGAGAGAGAGAGAGAAAGACATAGAGAGACACACACAGCGAGAGAGAAAGAGACATAGAGAGACGCACACAGCGAGAAAGAGAGGGACATATAGAGAGCCACACAGCGAGAGAAAGAGAGAGAGAGAGACATAGAGAGACACGCAGCGAGAGAGAGAGAGAGAGAAAGAGAGAGAGAGCGACATAGATAGACACACACAGCGAGAGAGAGAGAGAGACATAGATAGACACATAGCGAGAGAGAGAGATACATAGAGAGACACACACAGTGAGAAAGAGCGAGACATAGAGAGACACATACAGCGAGAGAGAGATATAGAGAGACACACACAGCAAGAGAGAGAGAAAGACATAGACTGACACACACAGCGAGAGAGAGAGAGACATAGAGACACACACAGCGAGAGAGAGAGAGACATAGAGAGACACACAGAGAGAGAGAGAGAGAGAGAGAGAGAGAGAGAGAGAGAGAGAGAGAGAGAGAGAGAGAGAGAGAGAGAGAGAGAGAGAGAGAGACACACAGCGAGAGAGAGAGAGAGGGAGAGAGAAAGACAGAGAGACACACACAGCGAGAGAGAGAGAGAGAGAGACATAGAGAGACACACACAGCGAGAAAGAGAGAGACATATAGAGAGCCACACAGCGAGAGAAAGAGAGAGAGAGAGAGACATAGAGAGACACACAGCGAGAGAGAGAGACATAGAGAGACACACAGCGAGAGAGAGAGAGAGAGAGAGAGAGAGAGAGAGAGAGAGAGAGAGAGAGAGAGAGAGAGAGAGAGAGAGAGAGAGAGACCGTGACAACAAAGCATCATGGGAGCTGTGCTCACAGATGTGCGCATGGCAATACGTCTGCTCTGGTTGTTTCTGTCCTTTCTTCCCAGACCCTAGCCCGGTGTCGACAACTGTGTCTCAAATGTGATCGGCGTAGCAGTCCAAGATGGGCATGGGGTTAAAGTGACTGGCAAGAGTATCAACTCTCAGAACCACCTCCCAGTTTTGAGATGAGCTCTGTCATGTCGACTGTCGCCGATCCAATGGAGCATGTTTGTCGTGACACACAGACGAGGATGGATGACAAAACACCACCCGCAACAGACGCCACGAAGTAACAGATTGCTTGAGCCCGGCCCTTCAATGGTGTGTGTGTGTGTGTGTGTGTGTGTGTGTGTGTGTGTGTGTGTGTGTGTGTGTGTGTGTGTGTGTGTGTGTGTGTGTGTGTGTGTGTGTGTGTGTGTGTGTGTGTGTGTGTGTGTGTGTGTGTGTGTGTGTGTGTGTGTGTGTGTGTGTGTTTTGTGGTGAGAACTATAACGGGCAAATGTTCTCCTTGTGCAGAGCGAGGTAACCCATAGCGTCACGTGACTGTCATAGGGAGTGAGTGACAGAGCCTTGGAGATGTGGCGTGGAGAATCCGGTGACCTTTCCCCCCTCGGCTGCATTGTAAACCACACTCCATTTCCCATAATACTTTAACAGCCTGTGAGTGGTGTGCAACCCCGAGGTTAAAGAGCAATCTGTAACCAATTAACCATTTGACTAGCAAAGCCTGCATACCGTGAATGGGAGGAATGCACAGAGCAGTGGAAAACCTCTGACTGGATGCAGGCACTGGAAGGGGGAGGAGTGTTGGTGGTTGGCGACAAATGACAACTGAGGGATGGGTTACGTGGGAAGGGGGAGCGGGGATGATGGGGTTAAAGCCTTCTGGGGTAACAACGGGATCCAACACCAACGACACTACCTGGTGAAACCATCAAACCTGACCACGATTTAGGGCTCTTGTGGTGTGGCCCTGGTAATCAGTCCCAGGCATGGCGCACGACGTCCCCCCTCCGCCTCCCTCCAACAGGAGGGAGATATATAAAGGGAGAGAGAGAGAGAGAGAGAGAGAGAGAGAGAGAGAGAGAGAGAGAGAGAGAGAGAGAGAGAGAGAGAGAGAGAGAGAGAGAGAGAGAGAGAGAGAGAGAGAGAGAGAGAGAGAGAGAGAGAGAGAGAGATGAGGGCGAGAGGGGAAACAGAGAAAGGGAGCAGAAAGAGTGACAAAAGGAGAGGACTCTTCAGGTCCATCCTCTCCATCCATCATCGGCATGTCTGCAGTGGGATCAGGGCCGTGTAATGAGCCGTGGGCCCCCTTACACGTGTTGACGCACCGCAAAATAAGATCCATTTGCCTACATGGCCGCTAGCGACTGGAGGGGAACGCACCCGTTACGGCCCACTGCCCCCCCTGCCCCTCTTGGAGGTGAACCCCCCAAAAAAAAAAAAGAACACGGAGCTCTGTCTGCTCTGCCTCTGTGGTCAGCCCATCTGTCTCTGGGGAGGGAGGAGGAGAGGGGTGGTCCTCTTACACAGACAGAGAGAAGCAATTGAGCTCCAGCGTTACATGACTTCAAGGCATCGCTGTCAAGGGGACTGGAAGGAAGCAACCCTGTAAATGGTGCACTTGACTGTGCGGTTCAACTGGACAGAATGTGACTTCCACCAATAGAACATTATAGACTATTCTGGTTGATTTGCGTGGATATAACTAGAAACTGAGCTATTTTCTCTTTGTTTGTCGATCCTGTCCACTGTCCAGCCATTTTCACACCATCCTAAAGAACTAACGATGCATTTAAAGGGAGAATTAGCAGGAGAGTAGAGGGGAAACGGCCTTTTCACAAGTGTACATCTGGCCAGAGAGCTCAGCACACAGCCCTGCGTCATACAGTTAATACTGTACCAACGTTGAAATATGCATTGTAAAAGACAACTAAGTGTCCTCAGAAAACCAGAGAAAGAGAGAGAACGAGCGAGAGAGAGAGAAAGGACAGAGAGATAGATAGAGCGACACAGAGAAAGAGAGAGAAAGAGAGATAGAGAGAAAGGACAGAGAGATAGATAGAGCGATACAGAGAAAGGACAGAGAAAGAGAGATAGATAGAAAGGACAGAGAGATAGAGCGATACAGAGAAAGGACAGAGAGAGAGAAAGAGAGATAGAGAGAAAGGACAGAGAGAGAGATAGAGAGATGGAAAGGACAGAGAGAGAGAAAGAGAGATAGAGAGAAAGGACAGAGAGAGAGATAGAGAGATGGAAAGGACAGAGAGAGAGAAAGAGAGATAGAGAGAAAGGACAGAGAGATAGATAGAGCGATACAGAGAAAGGACAGAGAGAGAGAAATTGAGATAGAGAGAAAGGACAGAGAGAGAGATAGAGAGATGGAAAGGACAGAGAGAGAGATAGAGAGATGGAAAGGACAGAGAGAGAGATAGAGAGATTGAAAGGACAGAGAGAGAGATAGAGAGATAGAAAGGACAGAGAGAGAGAAAGAGAGATAGAGAGAAAGGACAGAGAGAGATAGAGAGATGGAAAGGACAGAGAGAGAGATAGAGTGATACAGAGAAAGGACAGAGAGAGAGAAAGAGAGATAGACAGAAAGGACAGAGAGAGAGATAGATACCGGAAATCGGTATTTACGGTCACCGATTTGGCCAATTGTTTATTTATTTATTTTTTAAACCTTTGTTTAACTAGGCAAGTCAGTTAAAAACACATTCTTATTTTCAATGACGGCCAAGGAACGGTGGGTTAACTGCCTTGTTCAGGGGCAGAACGACCAGTTTTTACCTTGTCAGCTCCGGGATTCAATCTTGCAACCTTACGGTTAACTAGTCCAACACTCTAACCACCTGCCTCTCATTGCACTCCATGAGGAGACTGCCTGTTATGCGAATGCAGTAGAAGCCAAGGTAAGTTGCTAGCTAGCATTAAACTTATCTTATAAAAAACAATCAATCAATCATAATCACTAGTTACCTACACATGGTTGATGATATTACTAGTTTATCTAGCGTGTCCTGCGTTGCATATAATCGATGCAACGCAGGGGGATGATTTAACAAAAGCTCATTTGCGAAAAAAGCACAATCGTTTCACGACTGTACCTAACCATAAACATCAATGCCTTTCTTAAAATCAATACACAGAAGTATATATTTCTAAACCTGCATATTTAGCTAAAAGAAATCCAGGTTAGCAGGCAATGTTAACCAGGTGAAATTGTGTCACTTCTCTTGCGTTCATTGCACGCAGAGTCAGGGTATATGCAACAGTTTTGGCAGCCTGGCTCATTGCGAACTAATTTGCCCGAATTTTCCGTAATTATGACATAACATTGAAGGTTGTACAATGTAACAGGAATATTTAGACTTATGGATGCCGCCCGTTGGAGACAATACCGAACGGTTCCGTATTTCACTGAAATAATACAAGTTTTCTTTTCAAAATTGTAGTTTCCGGATTCGACCATATTAATGACCAAAGGCTCGTATTTCTGTGTTATTATGTTATAATTAAGTCTATGATTTGATATTTGATAGAGCAGTCTGACTGAGCGGTGGTAGGCAGCAGCAGGCTCGTAAGCATTCATTCAAACAGCACTTTCATGCGTTTTGCCAGCAGCTCTTCACAAGCACAGCGCTGTTTATGACCAAGCCTATCAACTCCCGAGATGAGGCTGGTGGTGTAACCGATGTGAAATGGCTAGCTAGTTAGCGGGGTGCGGGCTAATAGCGCTTAAAACGTCACTTGCGCTGAGACTTGGAGTGGTTGTTCCCTTTGCCGCGGCTTTTGTGGAGCGATGGGTAACGCTGCTTCGAGGGTGGCTGTTGTCGATGTGTTCCTGGTTCGAGCCCAGGTAGGGGCGAGGAGAGGGACGGAAGCTATACTGTTACACTGGCAATACTAAAGTGCCTATAAGAACATCCAATAGTCAAATGTATATGAAATACAAATGGTAGGGAGAGAAATAGTCCTATAAATACTATATTAACTACAATCTAAAACCTCTTACCTTGGAATATTGAAGTTTCATGTTAAAAGGAACCACCAACTTCCATATGTTCTCATGTTCTGAGCAAGGAACTTAAACGTTAGCTTTTTTACATGGCACATATTGCACTTTTACTTTCTTCTCCAACACTTTGTTTTTGCATTATTTAAACCAAATTTAACATGTTTCATTATTTATTTGAGGCTCAATTGATTTTAAATTATGTATTATATTAAGTTAAAATAAGTGTTCATTCAGTATTGCTGTAATTGTCACTATTACAAATAAATAAAACGAACCGACCGATTAATCGGTATCGTTTTTTTTGGTCCTCCAATAATCGGTATCGGCATTGAAAAATCATAATGGGTCGACCTCTAGTAGAGAGGTAGAGAGAAAGGAAACAGAGAGAGATAAAGAGATAGGACAGAGAGAGAGAAAGAGAGATAGAGAGAAAGGACAGAGAGAGAGAAAGAGTTATAGAGAGAGAAAGGACAGAAAGAGAGAGAGAGAGATAGAGAGAGAGAAAGAGCGATAGAGAGAAAGGACAGAAAGAGAGAAAGAGTGATAGAGAGAGAGGAAGAGCAATAGAGAGAAAGGACAGAGAGATAGAAAGAGCGAGAGAGAGAAAGGACAGAGAGAAAGAAAGAGCGAGAGAGAGAGAAAAAGGACAGAGAGAGAAAGAGCGAGAGAAAGGACAGCGAGATAGATAGAGCGATAGAGAGAAAGGACAGTGAGAGAGAGAGAGAGAGAGAGAGAGAGAGAGAGAGAGAGAGAGAGAGAGAGAGAGAGAGAGAGAGAAAGAGAAAGAGAAAGCGAGTTAGAGAGCTGTGCTGTTGGGGCGAAAGAGAATGCGACTAATAATGAGACATCTATTTTACCCACCAGCCCTCTGTGTGCAGCGCGTCGATGATACGCCTGTTTTCCTCCGGCCCCCATTATCAGTGCACTTGAACCCGGGATAACAACGCGTTCATAGATATTGAGAAGTGCCGGGGCCTTAATTGTATGTATTTAGTCACGCAAACCGAGGCAATGGCATGAGAATGGCTAGTTAGCCAGTGACATCATTTAGCTTCAGAGTTGATTCAATGGGGCTGTGGCAAATGTGCACTGTTGCCACGTCCGCCCATCCAGGCTCTGCTCTCACTATCCAGAACTACCTGTCTCATATCTACCGTGTATTACAGGACATATGTGTGTGTGTGTGTGTGTGTGTGTGTGTGTGTGTGTGTGTGTGTGTGTGTGTGTGTGTGTGTGTGTGTGTGTGTGTGTGTGTGTGTGTGTGTGTGTGTGTGTGTGTGTGTGTGTGTGTGTGTGTGTGTGTGTGTGTGTGTGTGTCCTTTGTCAATCACTGGCGGATGGTAGCGGCACAAAGCTGACGATCGCATCATGATGTTATTGTGCCTGACTTGCTCGGCACAAAGAGGGAAGGGAGTGTGTTCTCAAGCAGGGATGTCAGCACTTGAAAAATCAATCCCCATCTGGGCTCATTTCATACAAGGGAGGGGAGCGAGAGGAACAACCAACAGCTCCCGTTCGGCCAGAAACAACAGGCTAGGCCCAATCTCAGGAAAGCGTTGTGGCATCATTGGGGCCTATCCGCACCATTAAGGCGGCACTGTGCGAAAAGCAGCTCGGCATTCGCTGAGCGTAAGGTCACAGGAAGCACAGATTCACCTGCTTGGCTAACACCACAGGTCATAGGTTTGTTGTTTTCAAAGAGCTCACCTAACTTATAAGTATTCAATCGTAAGGGGGGAATTGGAACGTTGGTCACTAAATCACTTTTTACAGTACAAAAACACCCAGCCCCACATTTTTGGCTGAGGACATGAGTTCTGCTGCAGCGTTGCCTCATTTCAGTGGCACAGCTGTGTGAAAAACACCAGTCAGAAAGGGTGCTGAGGCAGCAAAAGCATTTAATACTCAACAAACAGTTATCTAAGCCCATGTCCAATAACTAGACACCGCCGTAATGTGACCTACATACTAAGTGAATAAGATTTTTTACATCAGGGAGGGGGCGAACAGAACAGAGCTCATTCAGCTGACAGTAATTAAATAGCAAGGATTCCTTTTCACTGGCCTTTTGCCTCTCTCCCAGCTAAGAAAGTATAATGTAACAGAACATATTGTGCCACATTAAGTATTCTACCCCCCCCCGGTTCTTTCGGATTTAATGGAATGACAAGTCAGGGGAGGGTTAGTCTGAATCTTTCAAGGACGTGGGATGGATTCTAAGACTGTTCCCTTCTTGCATGTACAGCCTAAGCTGGGGGATGAACACACTGACCTGAGGCCAGCCTGCTACATTGGAAGTCCACCACATGACATACGTAAGTCACATACGAGTTCAGAGGGGAATGAGTTCAGACAGACCCGTGGACCACTAGTCCGTTCACACACACACACACACACACACACACACACACACACACACACACACACACACACACACACACACACACACACACACACACACACACACACACACACACAGACACAGACACAGACACACACACACACACACACACACACACACACACACACACACACACACACACACACAGACAGACAGACACAGACAGACAGACAGACAGACAGACAGACAGACAGACAGACAGACAGACAGACAGACAGACAGACAGACAGACAGACAGACAGACAGGCAGGCAGGCAGACAGACAGACAGGCAGGCAGGCAGGCAGGCAGGCAGACAGACAGACAGACAGACAGACAGACAGACAGACAGACAGACAGACAGACAGACAGACAGACAGACAGACAGACAGACAGACAGACAGACAGACAGACAGACAGACAGACAGGACAGGCAGGCAGGCAGGCAGGCAGACACATCCACACATTGCATCCCCAGCCTTCCGCCTGCATGCCCACCTCCCTTGAAGATGAATGTGAGAGTGAAACCCAAGCCAGCCCTGCTCTCAGATCAGGTCGGTTCCAAACAAACCGCAGAAGGATGATGAAAGAGGGGGAGCGGGCAAAACAGGCGATACGCTGGCCGCCAGAACAAAGCAGGTGTCCGTATTAATGCATCATCGAGCACTTGGAACCCTCCACCTCGATACATGAGGAGGAGGAGGAGGAGGAGGAGGAGGGGCAAGACGGGGAGGGCGAGCAGAGTGATAGAGCAAAGTCAGTAAAAGACAACCAACTAGAATAAGCAGAAAACAAGTCAACGAGTTACAGCGTGGCGGGCAAGCTCATGGACTTCACATTGGGATGAATCATCAGTGGGGATCTTCATTCTGTCTGTGACCAACAGGTCATCTGTTAGGAATTGGCCCTTGTTTCTTAAGAACAGACAGATTCACACACTCCTTTTGTCACTCCGGGAGTTAAGAAGATCAAAACGAAATCGGGACAAAGGGACACATACGGACGTAGCTTTTAATGCGAGGAGCAGTCGTCAACACTGGGGGCCAAAAGAACACGACAAAAGAGAGTGATCAAGTTAGTAAAGGGGGCATAGCATTGGCACCTATAGGGAGCTTCACAGTAATGAAACAGCTGCCGATGAGTCACTGTGGCGTTTGCGTTCCTCACTCCTGAAACAGGAGTTTGGTTTTCATGAGACAACAACAGGCAAGAGGCAACAACAACAACAACAAAAGAGGAGGAAGGAGAAGAAAGAGAGAGGCAACAACATGTGCGGATCAATTGACCCCACCGTGTCTTAATTGAATTCTCCTCTACAGTTGCCACATATTCCTCTGGTTGTAGGTGTCTACTGCATTTGCATGAATGTGCCTCCAGCCGAAACAGAGGTCGAGAGGCACCCACAAACTGACAAAAAACATCCAACCAGAAAACAGGGATTTAAACTAGGGATCAGGTTGATTCTAGGAGTAAAACCTGGGATGTTATTGAGAAGTACATTAGAAAAAAAAGATCCTTCTATCCACACAGAACCCCCATTGTGTGGTTTTTGGATAAACACTGATAAAAACACGGTTAAAGAATTCACTGTGCGATTTAACATGTTCCATCATACCGTTAATTCCCTTCCAGATACTCCCCAGCTGTCTCTCGTCTTGTTGTTCTCTTTCAGTGTAGCAATGTCTGAGCGTCCTGGGTGTCTAACTCACATCAGGTTCCCTGTCCCATGAGATTTGTAGTTTTTTTTCAAGCCCTGTTTCATCACAATGCTGCTATTTTTAGGCCCCAATTTCTTTTATTTTTTTTATCTGGTCACAGAAATCAGGCTCCCATTCAGGAGAGGACATTTGTGGAACTTAAATACACCCCAATGTGTCCTTCAACAAAGACCTCTCCTTTTAACCCTCCCTTTAATGCTTTAAGTTTAGGATTGTTAGTTGGGTATGTGGATGGGTTTTCTTTTCTTTTTTAGGCATTAGACCGGCTAGCTATTGAACGCCATAGTGTCTATAAAAATTCATCAGGATTAAAATGACCTCAGACGCAAAACGAAAGTTCCTAAAGTACCCAAAATGGGGGCTGTATCTTTTGGACACATTCTCCAGGACTTGGGAACAGGATTGCTTCCTGACAAAGTGTCCCTGCTTTGACAATGAGCAACTTTCAGCCCCACACAGGGTCTGCCTTTAGAGCCGGAGAGGAGAGAGACGTATTTCACATATCAATCAAAGACGAGAGAAAGACCCTCGTCGGGGAAAAGGTGTCCCTTCAGAAAACCTGAACAGATCAAAATGGAGTAAACGCTATTCCCCTCTTATTGTGGCCATTCAGCTGTTTTACCAGATGAGGGAAGTAAGTAAGTGAAAGAGGGCCCTCATTCCTAATCATATTTCTCTTCCCGTTGCCGTAAGGGAGGACGGGGCATGACAAAGAGAATGAAAAGCATCTCATCAGCTCAGGATTTCCAGTGTGACCTATATCTTTAGTTGATCAACAACATAGGAAGACATTTTCACACTTCAGTCATTTAAGCAGGGCGCTCTTATCCGGACCCTCTTACAGTAGTGAGCGCACACTCTCGTCGTACTGGTCCACTCGTGGGAATCAAACCCACAACCCTGGCCTTGCAAGTGCCATGCTCTACCAGCTGAGTCACGCAAGTGGAATTCAATCAGAGTGGCTAGAACGCGATGTCAGCGTGACCGTCTCCGTTGAGCGTGTATATCGTACCGCATGTTTACATATACACAGTATATACGTGTATACAGTATATCTACAGTACATACAGTATGTATGTGTTCTTTACACACCCAGTGCAGTTAGTTGGTGTAACGTGCACACGGCGTGTATATCAGGCCACCCCTGCCAGCCACTGAGCCACCCAGTCGCACCACTGTCGCTAATCACGCTAAAACAAAAGAACCAATGGCGTGTCTGCGTTGGTAATTCCAAATGGCAGTTGACTACCTCAGCCTAGATTTATGATACACATATAAATATAGTATTTTCTGGACAGGTGGATTAATGGGTCTCCTCGAAAGGGCTTCTTTATAGGTCAGTGCCTGCAACGTTGTCTCAGCAACGCTACTGTAATCCCCCCACACACACACACAAAAAGAAATCACCTCATCTGCGCCTCAATTCATTACAGCACAGACGGAGAGGAACACAGAAGGGGTAAGAGCACAGTGCTGTGAAAATGATGCCTCTAGTGAGTAATGGAGAGACTTAGACATGGGCCTCCATCGCGTGCTGTATCTGATCTACTTCCACTGTGAACACGCACGCACAAGTCACCGTACGCGTTAATGTGTGTAAATCTGTGTCATCGTGTGAATTTATGGATTTCTGTAAGTGGGTGGGTATGTAGTAGTATGAAATTGCATTAGTAGCTCCTGTATTCGTTCAACATACAGCGTGAGTGTGATTTTGAAATTGGGATGTTCTGAATTTGTAGAATTGGGGACAAGGCAGCCTTGGACAGGGGCATGACACAGACTTATCTTAAACCTAATTAGATCATGATAATAGCTTTAGGGCCTCGGTGATGAATGGCTGGCCTGTGGATCGGAACCCTTTCTTCCGTTTCAGGTTGCGCACGGTGGTTCAGCCTTAGATTTGCAAAGCAGACAGAGCCTGGATGTTAGTACGGTAAGATTTGTGTCAGTTTACAAGTAAAGGTTTTGTGTGGGTCTAGCAATGATCTCATCATTTACCCGTTGTTTTTGTGTTGGCACGTCTGTTGGCATTTCATCTGCCCTCTGCAAAGTGCACACCACCCGTACCAGTATCGTCTCCCGTGCCATCAGAGATTCCATAAACACCCTGAAACCCTGGAGGGTAAACCCGATTCACTGTGTGTTAGTGATGGGTCACTTTGACGTTTCTTTCTCCTTTAAAGCCATGGCTTCTCTTCTGAGCCATCCGTCCTGTAGCGCTAGTCAGCCAGCCCGACGTTTTCCCAACCCTCCCTCGCCTTGCTCTCCCAACCGCCATCCACTTCAACGTTCCACGTTCCACGTTTCATTCTTCTGTTGTTTTTTTTTCTTTAAATAAAAAAAAAAAAAAAACATGACATTCCTCTTGGGGGGGAAACTTTTCCCCTCAGTGTCAGCTGGGTCACGACGAGTTAATGTTGCTAGGCGACATCTATCTTTTTCCAACACCTTGAGGGCATCTTTTAAATGGAGGAATTTGGTCATTATGTGACATTAACCTCATTAGAAAACAGTCTTTAACTGCTCGGAGATTAAATTGATTTACAGCTGCCATTTCCACTACTGTTCTCGATCAATTGTTAAACTATCCTTTTTATGGCCCAGACTCCACTGTGTGCCTTTTTTCTCCCTCCCGCTCCTTGTATTAATGCCAGGTATGTATTCCAATAAAGGAGGTGGGAAATCTTTTTTTATGCCACTGTGGTGTAATGTGAAAAATCCCCTACATAAGTGAGCCTCTCCCAGGCGCTCACAATAGAGGAATATGATCTGGCTGAGACGGGCGTGTTGGCGCGGTGAATCCATCCGCTCCGTTTGTGTGGCTAAATGTCATCGCTGCGCCTCTCTGCCCCTGACAGCTCAGGTTTATGTGGCCGTTTAAGCCCAACCCGCACGCTGTAGTTCTTTGACAAATCAATAACCCTACCATTTCTGTGCACCATCCGGACCCTCCATCTGGGAGAATTGACCTGCGTGGATGGAGTGATCCCGCCATCCTTTCACCGCACTTTTGACACAAATAAAATGGGTCCTTTTTTTCTGTCTCAATTGGCCACAGTGTTGATCGTGAGGAATATGGCGCAGGTCACATGGTAGCATAGAGGGGGAGACTGCAGCTAGGAGTCGGGTGGCTGCTATCGCTCACTGGCGCCCCACAAAATCCCCGGAACTTTCCAGCAACGCATTTATTAGAGTGAATGAGTCCGTTCTAAAGAATGGCATTACAAAATAATGTGATCGCTAAATTATTTAAGGATTTTTTTGCCATAATGCTTCACTTTATAACCACAGAACTATGTACACCCTCTCACACACACACACACACACACACACACACACACACACACACACACACACACACACACACACACACACACACACACACACACACACACACACACACACACACACACACACACACACTGAATTATAGCACATCCATTTAATGTCCTCGTCCAAATTTAGAAAAGGAAAAGATGAGGGAAGGTGGGTGGGTGGTGCAGAGAAGGTGGGGGTGGTGCAGAGAAGGTGGGGGTGGTGCAGAGAAGGTGGGGGGTTGTGCAGAGAAGGTGGGGGTGGTGCAGAGAAGGTGGAGGTGGTGCAGAGAAGGTGGGGGTGGTGCAGAGAAGGTGGGGGGTGGTGCAGAGAAGGTGGGGGTGGTGCAGAGAAGTCGAGGGGTGGTGCAGAGAATTCGAGGGGTGGTGCAGAGAAGGTGGGGGTGGTGCAGAGAAGTCGAGGGGTGGTGCAGAGAAGTCGAGGGGTGGTGCAGAGAAGGTGGGGGTGGTGCAGAGAAGTCGAGGGGTGGTGCAGAGAAGTCGAGGGGTGGTGCAGAGAAGGTGGGGGTGGTGCAGAGAAGGTGGGGTGGTGCAGAGAAGTCGAGGGGTGGTGCAGAGAAGTCGTAGGGTGGGGCAGAGAAGGTGGGGGTGGTGCAGAGAAGGTGGGGGTGGTGCAGAGAAGTCGAGGTGTGGTGCAGAGAAGTCGAGGGGTGGTGCAGAGAAGGTGGGGGTGGTGCAGAGAAGGTGGGGAGTGGTGCAGAGAAGGTGGGGGTGGTGCAGAGAAGTCGAGGGGTGGTGCAGAGAAGGTGGGGGTGGTGCAGAGAAGGTGGGGGTGGTGCAGAGAAGGTGGGGGTGGTGTAGGGGGGGGTGGTGCAGAGAAGTCGAGGGGTGGAGCAGAGAAGGTGGGGGTGGTGCAGAGAAGGTGGGGGTGGTGCAGTGAAGGTGGGGGTGGTGCAGAAAAGGTGGGGGTGGTGCAGAGAAGTCGAGGGGTGGTGCAGGGAAGGTGGGGGTGGTGCAGAGAAGGTGAGGGGGTGCAGAGAAGGTGGGGTGGTGCAGAGAAGTCGGGGGGTGGTGCAGAGAAGTGGGGGGAGGTGCAGAGACGTTGGTGGTGTGGTGCAGAGAAGTTGGGGGTGGTGCAGAGAAGGTGGGGGGTGGTGCAGAGATGGTGGGGGTGGTGTAGAGAAGGTGGGGGTAGTGCAGAGAAGGTGGGGGGTGGTGTAGAGAAGGTGGGGGTGGTGTAGAGAAGGTGGGGGGCGGTGCAGAGAACGTCGGGGGCGGTGCAGAGAAGGTGTTGGGGGGTGGTGCAGAGAAGGTGTTGGGGGCGGTGCAGAGAAGGTGTTGGGGGGCAGTGCTGTGAAGGTGTTGGGGGCGGTGCAGAGAAGGTATTTGGGGGCGGTGCAGAGAAGGTGTTGGGGGCGGTGCAGAGAAGGTGTTGGGGGCGGTGCAGAGAAGGTGTTGGGGGCAGTGCAGAGAAGGTGTTGGGGGTGGTGCTGTGAAGGTGTTGGGGGGGTGCAGAGAAGGTGTTGGGGGAGCGGTGCTATGAAGGTGTTGGGGGCGGTGCAGAGAAAGTGTTGGGGGCGGTGCAGAGAAGGTGTTGGGGGTGGTGTAGAGAAGGTGGGGGTGGTGTAGAGAAGGTGGGGGGCAGTGCAGAGAAGGTCGGGGGTGGTGCAGAGAAGGTGTTGGGGGTGGTGCAGAGAAGGTATTTGGGGGCGGTGCAGAGAAGGTGTTAGGGGGCGGTGCAGAGAAGGTGTTGGGGGTCGGTGCAGAGAAGGTGTTGGGGGAGCGGTGCTATGAAGGTGTTGGGGGCGGTGCAGAGAAAGTGTTGGGGGCGGTGCAGAGAAGGTGTTGGGGGTGGTGCTATGAAGGTGTTGGGGGCGGTGCAGAGAAGGTATTGGGGGGGCGGTGCTGTGAAGGTGTTGGGGGGGCGGTGCTAACTCCATCACGCGAATACATTTAGGTGTCAGGCTCCTCTAGCCATCCTGACTTTAATATAAATAGATATAAATCATCATGCTGGGCACTGTGTTTCACCCGCTATCAACATATGAGCGCTACATATTCACCCACACCTCTTCAACATACGTAGGGGGTGACGGTGAAGGCATTTTCTGCGGCCGGGTTAGAAATAGCTGCTAGGTGAACTAACCTTGGTGTGGCATGCCAGGGGCCCCACCTCCAGAGTGTCCACTGCTGCCCTGCCACTCTCCCCCTGTGACCTGCCTCCTGGCTGGGTTGCTGCAGTCCTGTATGCCACCACCACCACCACCACCCAGGCTCAGCTCAGGGCTGCTGCCACACACAGCCCCTCTAGTCAGATCCTCTGGTGCCTAATTAGGGAGGAGGGACGGCGGAATGGAGGGATGGAGGGAAGGAGAGCCAGCTTGGACTTTAAGAGACTAACCCACCTCTGCCATAACGGAGCACTTATGGGATTAAAGGGGCATTAGAGTTGATATGCCCATGTAGGCCGTCTGTATATTTATATAGGGCCAGATGATGCAAACTGAGAGGCAGCCACGACAACTGTTGTCTGTGCACTCATCATTATCATAATCACCTTCATCATGTTCATCATCATCACCCCACACAGATTGCATCATGGGAATAACTGTGTGGTGCCACCAGACGTGTGGGGCTTATTCCATGTGAGTGACACTCTTTCTCTGCTCTCTCTCTCCCTCTCTATCCCTCTCTGTCTACCCCTCTCTGTCTACCCCCTCTCTGTCTACCCCCTCTCCTTCCCTCACACTCGCTCTCTCTTTCTCTCTCTCTCCCTCTCTTAACCCCCTCTCCTCCTCCCCCCTCTCTAAATGCCTGACTCACTCCAGAGTCTCAGACAGACTGTGACGCTCTGCTTAGCTCTGGTCTGGTCTACTCTGAGTCCTGGAAGGAAATTGCTGAGCCTCCAACCCCCCCTCTTCTCTCACCCCCTCCTGGAGGATTTCCCCTATTAAGAGGGAGAGACAATGTGAAGGACCTAGAAGAGGAAAAGGTGAGTCTACTGTACGGTAATAACCCCAGCACACAATCGCTCCTCTTCTCTGTTATCTATCTTTCTGAATCTCTCCATTGACTGATCCATTTATGGGGATTTTTTTTTTTTAAAGGTACTTTTCAACTGTAACCTTCCAGTCTTGCTCCCCGTACGGTCCCGGAGAGAACATTTCATTCATGTGTTCATACAACATGCAGAAACTATTCATCACACGGAGTGCATATTAAAGTCGGTATATAACATTGTGACAGTTTGTTATTTACAACCTACAAGCTTTTTTTCTCCTGAAATGTAATCAGACATTAGTAAATATGCTGACTCAGAAAGGCTCGTTTTCGCCAACTGTTTATTGGTTACTCTCCGCTTATTTATGTGCGTCCTACTAAACAAAGGCCTCCCAGCAAAACAAGGAACAGCAGTGTTAAACGTTGCCGAGTGTTTGATCTTGACATGTCTAAGGTGACCACAGCTCTCCCAACTACAGAGGGCTGGATGAGTGTTGTGGTCAGTGGCAAATGCTGTGTGTGCCAATGTGGCGCTATACTACAACTCTGTCCCGTATCGTTTGGCTTTGAAACGGTTTCATTTCGATGGTCTCTGCTTGGAGACGGACACTTGAGACAAAGAAAAGGAATACAAAAAAAAGCTCAAATACACATTATCCTTCAATGGAGTCGGATCAATTCTGGAACAAAGCATTTGAGAAGGGAAAAATACATATGTGGGGGGGGGGGGGGGGGGGGGGGCTGTCTTTTGATGTAAAGTGTTGACAGCTGTGCTTGGTTCTGGGAGTGCGGGGGTCGGAGTGTGGTTTGACTCCGGGGTCAGGTGCCCCCCCCCCGCCCCTACTGCCCGCCACAGCTGCCCCCTTGCTAAATGAAAACGAGATGTGATATTGTTCTGTTCTGGTCATCACGGCCATCTGATGTCAATTTCACACAGTGGTGGGACCCTCCACAAGCTGGTCCATACCACCAACCACACGAGTAATAAACAAAACCAAGATAGGAACACACACACACCCTTCCTCTCTGTGTCTCGCTATCTCTCGTTGTCTCTCTCTCTCTCTGTCCTCTACCTCTTCCTTTCCCTCTGTTACAGTCTCCCGATCTATCTCTCTCTCCCTCCCCCTCGATCCACACTGGGATAAGTCATGAGGAAATTGATGCCCATGTTTCGTGCGACCACCTGTTCATTCTGGATACAAGTCTAAGAACCCAGTAAGGGTTAACCCTCTTTGGGGAGCGAGTGGGGGAGGTTGTTGGCACCCCAGTCAGAAACGTGCCCCCACGAGTGGCAGGCTGGCTCAGACCGTCCGGCTTGTTGGGACGGGAGCCCACTCCTGGACCGCTCCACATCTCCCCCCAAATCCTCCAGTCACTCCAAAGGGAGTCAGCATGCTGCCCCTCCATTACCCCCCCCCCTTCGCCCCTATCCTATCCCAACTAGGCCATCATTGTCTCGGTCAATTTATATGAATCTATCTACATTTGGAAGGACTCTTACTGTATGAAACCACAATGTTCTCGAAGGCTGCATGATCACCAACACGGGTAGACTATTATTCGTGAAAAACAAAATAAATAAAACATTTAATATGACATCACATTTCATTTCTATTCGTTGAACCCATTGGCGGTAGGTGTGATGACTGAACGTGATGTCTGGAACCACCCGGCAAACAGTGTGCATCTGAAAGGACAATCGATGGCGATGCACTTGAAGCACACAAGTCCGAACACAAGCCTCTAGCGAACAATGGAGGCGGGGAAGCGGCGCCGTGTTACCTGTAAGCGTGAGAAGACTCTACAGCATGTCCAAATCACCTCCCGCCACCTCCATCTTGCCACTACTCATCACACTCACACAAAGTCATAAGACCGAAAAATAGGAAACCATTCTCACTAAAAACCTTCAGAATCATCTCCTGAGAGAAAATAGCGATCTTCTCTTTCAACTGAAAAAGGACAAATATTTTAAGAGGCAATGAATTTTGGTGGAGCTGAATAGGATGTTGGTACATGTTTTACAAAAGGAAATATAATGGCATACTATTATTAGATCACATTAATCATGACTGTGCCAAAGGCACTGACAGCGGCACTGAAAAGGATTGAAAATGTTGGTAATGGATATAAATTACCCATTGTGTGATAAAAGGATTTCTTCACTAAGAAGGTGGGGAAAAAACAGAAATCTTCTGAATGCGTGTGTATAAAATATTGAATAATACAGGTTATCGGAGTGGGATTAACATTTTAAGGGAATCAGATAGTAATAGTGCAAGAACGAAAAGTGGATGAAATCCATCCGGTTAGAGAGGAGAGAGTGGCGAGGTAGGAGAGTTGTTTTGACAGAGGTCTGTCAGTTGGCACGGCGATAATGAGTCACATCTCTCTTATACGGTTATTTATTGCCGACTTGGCTCGCAAACAAAAGATCAATAATTTGGAGCAAATCTAATGTTGTCCCTGGCGCTAATGTGGTCATCCATCACATCTGCCATCTTTATGTGGGAGATGGACTGAATTTGTGTTTATTTGAGATCAAATGCAATTATAGCATATAGCTTTAATAACATCTGAGCCCCCCTGTGAATATGTGTGGGTTTTTGATCATGTGTATGCATATACAGTAGGCTTGTGAGACGTGTCACATATGTGTAAATTATAATATATTTACTGACATAAGACGTGTTCTAAACATTTTGTCCACATCAATCTTCATTTCGTTCCACAGTCCCACATTTTGAAATATGAAGTGTGTCAACAGTCCATCCCCCACAAGACGGCAAGCACACAAACATCCCTTCACACAAATACACACGCAGCACGGCCAGTCCCCCATTGAGACAACACAGAGCTAGTGAGGAGATCCCTCACTGACAACCAGCCCTTGGTGAGCCAGCCTAAGTCCACCTGGGCTCTGTCTGACTGTCAGCCTCTCAGAGTGAGGTATGAGTCTGGCGAATGACAGACAGAGGTCATCTGTCACAGAGGATCCCTCCTGCCTAGGTGTTGCCCCACGGCAGACACACCTCCGGAGAGGGGCAGGACCCTCGCAGGTAGACTAATAAGCCCAGGCAGAAGACACAGGAAGAGGCCCCACAGAGCCCCATAGCACCTCCTCACACGACATCCCTCTCCCACAGTCACAGGCGCAGGACACTAACCTGACAACCTGCACTGCGTTTGATGTCTGGTGTACACCACGAGCCAAATAGAAGCCATTTAAACTGGTACAGTCCTTAAAAAAATACATCAATTCAAATTGTAGATAGGTGTTGGTTTTGAAATGAATGGGGAATATGGAAATGTCAGTTGGGTCCAATTTCTCAGTCTCACCTCTAAGTGGTATAAAATAAATACAGTAAGCATGTTCCTCACCTAACGTGTTTTCTTTGGGTCTTCTAATTGACATCCGTAGATCACTGGAAAAGCAAACAACAGAGAGAGAGAGAGAGAGAGAGAGAGAGAGAGAGAGAGAGAGAGAGAGAGAGAGAGAGAGAGAGAGAGAGAGAGAGAGAGAGAGAGAGAGAGAGAGAGAGAGAGAGAGAGACAGAGACAGAGACAGAGAACGAGAGAGACACGGAGAGAGAGAGAGAGCGAGAGAGAGAGAGAGAAAGAAAGAAAGAGAAAGACAGAGAGAGAGAAAGAAAGAGAAGAGAGAGAGACAGAGAGAGAGAGAAAGAGAAGAGAAAGACAAGAGAGAGAGAGAGAGAGAGAGAGAGAGAGAGAGAGAGAGAGAGAGAGAGACAGAGAACGAGAGAGACAGAGAGAGAGAGAGAGAGAGAGCGAGAGAGAGAGAGAAAGAAAGAGAGAGACAGAGAGAGAGAGAGAGGAGAGAGAAAGAGAGAGAGACAGGGAGAGAGAAAGATAGAGAAAGAGAGAAAGAGAGAGAAAGAGAGAGAGAGAGAGAGAGAGAGAGAGAGAGAGAGAGAGAGAGAGAGAGAGAGAGAGAGAGAGAGAGAGAGAGAGAGATGGAGGGAGAGAGAGAGAAAGAAAGAGAGAGAGAGACAGAGATTGAGAGAAAGAGAGAGAGAGAGAGAGAGAGAGAGAGAGAGAGAGAGAGAGAGAGAGAGAGAGAGAGAGAGAGAGAGAGAGAGAGAGAGAAGAGAGAGAGTGTTAATGACACACCAACAGACTCGTCTCCAAGAGCAGCATCATAAATTTCGCACAAACAGGAAATCATTAGCACCACAGATAAAAACAGATCAGGATCTCAGTTCAATACAATCAAATACATCCTGTCTATCGCATTACAAGAAAACACTGAGAGAGAATACAACTTGAGAAACATGGGTTGGCATCATCTTAGGGATTTAGAGGTTAGTTAGTAAATAGCAAAGACGGATTGAACAATAAACTAGGAAATGTATGACGATACGGTAATGGAGACATAGGCTAGTCTACAGCCTAGACTACAGACATCGCACCCAAAAGTCCCTCATAGTGAGCTCCAGAGTTTTGCCAGGGCATTTCATGAAACTAAACAGTATGTCAAAGATCCCCACAACATAAGATGTCTCCCCTAAACACCCCTGTCATGTTCCCTTCGCGTTCCTTTCTTCCCTTCTCAGACACGACTTTGGGTAGAGGAAAGAGGTTTTCCCTGAGCGTTTTTTAAGATGTCATTTTTAAACATACATATCAAAGCTCCAGAATGACGGATGTTTTACTCCCGCGACTCTGCTCTCGTACAATGTGGCTTTGAGTAGGGAAGGAACTCAAAGACGTTCTGAGATCTCTTTGCAATCCACATCCTTGGGCCGACTGGCAATACGTCATTTGTATTGATGCAATATTAAATTTCAATATCGCATGTCAAAAGGTAGAAAATGATAGATCATAGCCTAACTAAATGAATTATTAAAGGGGTGTGCTGGCTGTGCTATCGGCTTCTCTTACAATCAACTGTGTCTGAGAAGTACAGTTTGATACTGGCAGCATTTCAACGTTATTTTTTTCTCTCCTAGTTTTCTTTTCTCTCTCTTAAAGTTTTGGATCAATCAAATTGTACTTGTCACCAGCGCCGAATACAACAGGTGTAGACCTTACAGTTAAATGCTTACTTACTACAAGCCCTTAACCAACAATGCAGTCTTAAGAAAAATAAGTGCTATGTAAAATAAATAGATAATAAAAAATACAAATAAATGTTTTAAATAAAAGTAACAAATAATTAAAGAGCAGCAGTAAAATAACGGTAGTAAGGCGATATACAGGGGGGACTTTCGGGGGGCACCGGTCAGCTGGGGCAATTGAGGTAATATGCACATGTAGGTAGAGTTAAAGTGACTATGCATAGATAACAAACAGAGAGCAACAGCAGCGTAAAGGGTGGGGGGGGTGAAAATAGTCTGGGTAGCCATTTGATTAGCTGTTCAAGAGTCTTATGGCTTGGGGGTTGAAGCTTTTGGACCTAGACTTGCCACTCCGGTACCGCTTGCCGTGCAACAGCAGAGAGAACAGTCTATGACTAGGGTGGCTGGAGTCTTTGACAAGTTTTAGGGCCTTCCTCTGACACCGCAAGGTATAGTGGTCCTGGATGGCAAGATGCTTGCCTCCAGAAATTTTAGGGCCTTCCTCTGACACCGCCTGGTATAGAGGTCCTGGATGGCAGGAAGCTTAGCCCCAGTGATGTACTGGGCCGTATGCACTACCCTCTGTAGTACCTTGCGGTCGGAGGCCGAACAGTTGCCATACCAGGCAGTGATGCAACCAGGTAGGATGCTCTCGATGGCGCAGCTGTAGAACATTTTGAGGATCTGAGAACCCATGCCAAATCTTTTCAGTCTCCTGAGGGGGAATAGGCTTTGTCGTGCCCTCTTCACGACTGTCTTGGTGTGTTTGGACCATGTTAGTTTGTTGGTGATGTGGACACCAAGGAACCTGAAGCTCTCTACCTGCTCCACTACAGCCCCGTCAATGAGAATGGGGCCGTGCTCATTCCTCCTTTTCCTGTAGTCCACAATCATCTCCTTTGTCTTCATCACGTTGAGGGAGAGGTTGTTGTCCTGACACCACACTAGTAATGAACCTGGATTTGTGTCACCTAAAAAAGTCAGAAAATCTAAAAACCAATTGAGCACTACTACCAATAATCAGACCTTTCCAGTTAGTAATTGTCTGTCCTGTTCAATGAAAACTGTTTCCGAAGCACTACATTTGCTGCCAAAGAAGGAAGAGCAGGATTGATATAATGACATATTTTGAGTGGTATGAGTTGTGTTTTCTATGAAATATATTATGTCCCTGGAGCTTTATCTCTCTATTTCCCCTGGTAAAACCCTGAAACCCTTTTTTTTGTTTTTGATTTGCCCATATTACACATGGCCTCCATTCTAGGTCAAATCTGTATCAGAAGTTCATGCATTTACAACAGAAGCCATGTGGAACAGTTCAGAGCTTGTGATTCTACCAGGGAGCCAGAGGGTCTGAACCTCTTATGATCCTTGTACTTTAAAGAGTTAGAACAATGGAATAAAAGATAAAGACGTGTTAATGGTACATTTAAAGGAGTATTATGGTCAGGGAAAATACTAGTGGCACACTGACACCCGAAGATATAGTACATCACGG
Organism: Oncorhynchus gorbuscha; assembly: GCF_021184085.1. Lineage (NCBI taxonomy): Eukaryota > Metazoa > Chordata > Actinopteri > Salmoniformes > Salmonidae > Oncorhynchus > Oncorhynchus gorbuscha. The sequence goes on along the minus strand of NC_060176.1, from coordinate 24,449,720 downwards.
TTAGTATATTCAGTGGCGTGTATTCATGAAGGCCAAGGGAAGCCAGGATTCCCCCAAAAACTTTACCAAGAAAAATAAATCATATATACAGTATATGTAATGTATCTTTCGTCTCTTTATGTTTCATCACTTTCCTAAAATTCGCAAAAGGCTGACTGTATCTCTCCAGAGAACGCATCTGTGCGAGCGAAACAGTGCCCCCCTGTCTCTTAATATGTCTATTTGATGCTTTCTGGTCAAAAAGAGTATGACATTGTTGCAGCCTGTAGCATTAAATGAAAGAGAAGCCAGCGAGCATTTGGCCTCCGTTTATCATTTAAAAAAATAATAATAATAGCCAATCAGCGATGAGCTACACTAAGTGAACTCAACTGTGAATAGTCCTGGCACACCAAAAATAAGTGTCAAGGGAAGCCAGTTTGGATTTGGCTTCACACCAATCACATCAAAAGCAAAACATAATTGACAGAAAACTTGAATTGTTGCATCTCGTTATCACGTTGTCCCCCGTTGGCTTGCTGGCTAGCTAAAATGGTCCCTTCCCTATATTAAATGGACGGAGATAGGGATATGTACTTGTGGATTTACTTAATTCTCTGTACTGGCCAATGATTTTAATGACAATTTTGATCCAACCATAAATGTGTACATTGTGCTCCTGGCCTGAGAGGATGGAAGTTCAATATGTAGCTAGATGTAGTAGGCTAATGTTAACTAGTTGGCTCATCATTGCCCATGAAAGGAAGTTAGACAAGCGAGCAAAGCTAAAAAGTGTGTACTGTATGAGTCATAGACTGTTTCATCAACATGAAAGAGAGTAGGATGGCATTGGCGTTTCAATACAAGTAGGGTGAGTCAACATGTTTTTTTCTACTTGCACGAACGCACGCACACACACACACACACAAGCACACGAACACGCACACACACAGAAATCAGAACTATGGACAACCACATTATATTTAGCTTATGTTGATTGGATTAAATCGTTTTTGGTATCTTTTAGTTGTCACTGTATTAGACTAAGCCTAGGTGATTTGATGGTGTTGAAATGTTGAAGTTGAAATGGTGCTGGAATAGTGGAGACAGCTCCTGTTTTCTTTGAGACTGGTGGTAACACTCCGTGGTTCTAAATCAACAGTTGTTTAGAAGTCAGAAACATTAACCTGCTTGTCCATGCTGTAGGTTATGTGACTGTTTGTTAAATGCAATATACTTTGTGGATTTCACCAGACAGATGTTGCTCTCCGCTTTTGTGATGAAACAAAAGTGTGGTTGAATTTATTCTGCCACAGTGTCTTCTTATTGTCTCGGCCTTTAGGCCTATATATCACGGTGTCAAAGCATATGAACTAGCAGGTTATAGAGCAAACAACACAATTATCACAACACATAGGTTGTAATCTGCTTTTTTAGTGTTGGGGGTGACAATGACATCATAACCTCTGAATGTTTTAATTGGAGGGTCCAGATTGTTGTACTGGTGACCCCGCAGAAGTCATGGCCACCATTAGCGTCCAGATCGCATGCTAACAAACAGAATCTGTGCATGTTAGCTGGCGAAAATTCAATTTGAGCTCTTTGTCTGCCTGATGCCTTGCCCTAACGATGGTCTATTTTTTTTTTCTTAAACAACAGAACACAGAGGAGTCGTTAGGACCCTCTCTTCATTACTTCAAAAAACCAATCATTAGACACCAGAGTATATACGTAATTAGAAAATCACTTCCTTTGCAATCCTGGCTAAGTAGTTTACATACTGTAATTACAGGGACAAAATCAATTTTTAATCATTTCACTGATTGGGCTCATCAGCTCAGTAGGAACATTGTATCCTGCTTGTTGTGCGAAAGCAACATCTGGGCTAAAACAATTACCCCTTTGTGTTCCAAAACTATTCAGAAACAGGCTTTCTGCAGCACCCGATGACTGTCATGTAGCCCGACTGCAGCCATCTCTTCTCCCTGCCCTTGACTTGAGCATGGAGGATCGCGTTTAAAGCCTTATAAATCAATACTCTATAATAAGCTGCTCTTGAGAAAAAGCAGCATACTGCTTTTTTAACACCTTTAGTTTTTGTCTTCCTGTTGTTGTCGGTGGTTTTTTTTTGTGTTGTTGCTGCTTTTCACACAAATAAAAAGAGAAACATATTTCAGTTTTTTTCCCCCTGAATAAATATCCCCTTTCTTAATATGTGTTCCGTTCAGCTTTGCAAATGGAGTATTGTTCATAGCACATGTTCACAAAGCAAATATGTGACTTTATGATAATTACTGGTGTTACAGAGTATTAACGAAGTAGAGAGACTGGATGACTACTTTCCATGTTTGGTTAGGTGAGAAAATAATCTGACGTATCAAACTTCAAACAAATGTCTTCCTGATATGTTTCCCCCTTCAGTGAGGAATAGAACGCTTTTGTATTCCTGTCTGCAAGATGCAGGATCGATCCGCATTCGTCTCAACTCTCCTTTCGCTCACTTTGGAAACTGAGGGAATCAGATTTTGGGAAAAAAGAAAATGAGTTAATGCATTGATCACTCTCGGTGTATGCAAATCATATTTGCTTCATTTTTTTACCGATCAATAGGGTTAATGAAGAGATTCATTTTAACTGCACTTTTGGAATCCTGCTTGAGCGTCGACCTCGGAAATCATCCCGCTGTCCCTCCGTATCCATGGAAATGAAAGGCGTGTAAGAGGGGCCATAAATCTGAAAATCCAATTTGACCATGAGCACGGGCGCAACAGTAAAATATGAAAGCAAAGACAGCTCACAGGTAGATCATCAGTTATATGCCAGTGAGGCAACATTTTAAAAAAGTTTATACACAGACTTTTTCACTAACGTCAGGGCCATCCAAAAAATAATGTGGTGAGTAGGCTGGTTCCAGGGTCGTCCACAGGTTGAACTTTGACCGCGGTTATGGGTGACATTGACTAGAGAAAAGTTGCCACTATTGGCTCCCAATGAGTGTGAGTGCCATGTGTGGCAGCGAGCATACCAGCGGCGGCGGTGGTGGTAAACGAGATTAAAAATGGACGCTTTTTTACAATTATTATTATTCCCAAAATGCTCTTTTGTGATTTGCTTTGAAGGGGGGGAGCGCTGGGAAGATCAGCCCGCGAAAGGGGGGGGGGGGCGCTCATTTGGAGAGCTTTTCCAATTATACAATTAGTCAGGAATGTAGGGCAGCAGCCTCTGTGTTCCGATCACTCCGACCCTGGAAAGCAAGAGCCTTTTTCTTCCTCGCTGGTCGTGTACAATAAAATAAATGATCATTTAAATTTTAAAAAACATATCCGAGGCCTGGGCACCAACGAAAGTCCGGGTGGACGCCGCGTAGGCGCATCCCAAAAGAGCAAAACTAACAAATGGTGACCTTATTCGTGCCGACTGCGTGCGAACGACCAATGCAATTCACTCTATGCTAATAGACAAAGTCAAGGGTCAGGGTTTTCTGTTTAAATACCGCTCTTTGAGTTGAAAGGCTTTTTGTGCATTTTTCCCCTTCCTATCGGTACAGTGAGTTGTGGGTTGATTGGGTGGCTTTGGCAAAGGACACCAACAAGTCCTAATTATGCATGTGAATCTCATTTATTTATTGAGGGTGAAGAGATTTTAATTTGATCATTTTTCCTTTTGATTGTCCTCATCTTATGCCTGGTACTAAGTGTACTAGTTTAATATTTAAAAAGAAGAAAAAAAACACAAAAAACAACTAAGTACCATCTGTTTCCCTGTGGATTTTCTGTCATTTTTCTTTACTGATTACAGTGATGACTACACGACCCTCTTCAATAATTATCCTGCAATAAAAAAAGCTAAATAATTATTATCATTATAACTCCTTATCAAGACTGTCGCTCCTTCAACTAATTCTTATTCAAAGTGTCAGAGGCAAAATGTGTCCCTTGGATGCCAATCATTTCTTATTTATAACAGCATGATGTATTCTCACAACAGTGGCAGGCTGAGCTAACTGAATCCATCCAAAGGCTGTGGTGGGAAAAGTACACTCATACGGATCAAACTGCTATAAGCTAACCCATAAACGAATCCTTCTGCTGTCTCGACGTACCTACATGATTCAAATAGACTCGACATTCCTCTTTTACATGATGTCCATGGAACGTCAATAGCACATACTGGAGGAGAGAGTAGGTGAGTTGAGAAGTATGGTACGTATGTATGGAATCCCCTATGTAGCTAGTCCCTGTTCTTGTGATGGCCCCGATATCATTTGGAGAAAGCCGGAAGGTTGCGTGCATGTGTGCCTTGTGTGAGAATGAGTGTGAGAATGCGTGTGAGAGTGCGTCAGAGAGAGCATGTGTTTGTGAGGGATCCAATATGACTGAGATCTGTCTCACATACCTCTGATGCCGCACAAGCCCAAAAGACTGACTCGCTATTTTAGATTTGACTTATACATCTCAGCATGCAAATGCTGTCCAAAACACCAGCGACAATTACCGAGGCTATTGCACTGTTACAACATAGCACACATGTTTGAAATACTTCATTCAATGTCATCTAAGATTGAAATACTTTTGAGTTGCTCTGTTTACAAATAAAAATACACACGATGAACTAAGCAGATCTATATTTTCAAATGATAAAAGTTACAGCATCATTGGTGTATCAAGGCTGTCTGATAATTTGACTTGGGAGTCCCGCTGGGTATATAAGACAGCTGTCATATAATTCAAGCTCAAACAGGAGAATGTATATTTTCTTCAATAAATGTTAAAGCTAGAATTTCCCAGATTCAAGAGAAAAGGTTTCCATTGATTAGCACTTTACAAGCAATCCATTTTTACAAACCGGCTTGACCTCTCTCACTGGACGAGGGTCTACTATGAATTAAAAGGAAAGAAAGTTTTGTCAATAATTCCAGGTAAGGGATTGTGGGAATGGAAGGAAAAGGGAGAACATACAAAGAAAACGAGATGTATAGAGAGAGAACGAGAAAAGAATGGGCGATGAGAAAAGAGATGTGTGTGTGTGTGTGTGTGAGAAAGATAGAGGACATTACGTGATCTCACCTATATACATCGTGACTGTGAAGAGAGAGAATACATATTTTGAGATGATGGTGAGGAGGACATTGCAAACTGCTGGCAGACCCCGTCAGCCGAGCCCTGATGCAGACAGATCCTTCACCCTCCATGTCACATGATCTACCATCAGTCTCAGAGATGGGGATATATCGCCACCAGCTCCAGAAATAATGGGTGCACCTGTTTACCGTGTCACCTCTGTTTGCTAATTGTCTCCTTGAGCTACATTGGGGAAGTAAATGCGTCTCGGCTTTTGACAGGCGGGCGTTTATTTAGAAATCACATTACTTCCAGCGCAATTGTTCTTTTTTTGTGGGGGGGGGGTCTAGGAAAGTTAAATGAGAGTGCTGTGCTACAGATTTCACTTCCTGATTAGGGGGGGTGACAGCGCTGAGCTGAAAAGTTCACATCCACTTGTTCAATCCCCCCCCCCCCAGAACCATGCCAGAGAGGAGGGGGAGTGTGACAGACATCTTTAATATCCTGCTCTTTACGTGATCAATCGGGGTGCCACTGATCCATACCTGCAGTACTGCCACCTCACCGACGTAGCTCAGGAAGAACACAGACAGGTTTGCAGAGGGGGGAAGACAAGTGCCTGTAAACAAAGCAGACAAACCAGGAAATTCAGTGCCGATGCTATTGAAGTTAGACAAGAATGCACAATAGCGACAGAGAAAACAACACCAAAATACCCATTGCAGTAAATACTTTCCAAACATTTGATCCTTTTCATAAAATTCTGCAAACTACTGCAGGCACAGTAGCATAAGTACAGTAGCACAAGTACAGTCATTACATAGAGAAGCCTAAACTAAATAAAAGTGCGGTTAAAACGATAGTCAGAACAGGTGTGGTCCATGGCATATGGTATGGAAAAAAGACTGAGAAGGGTTACATTTCCGTTTGATAGTCGGAACAGAGGCTACTAGGTCCTCCAAAACGACACACGCTACAAAACGTGAAACAAACCTTCAGCGCACAGAATGTTACCCGATCCAACTTTTAAAAGGCCTGCCGCTTCACGCAAGACAAATAATCAGGTCGGCATAAGCTATGTGAACTACATGCCCTGCCCTCCATCTAAAGCGGCGTGTAACCCAGTGAGTCGGTTTGGGTGTAGTCCTCACATCGAGTCAGAGTGAGTGGGTCTGGGGCAGGAGCTGGGGCTGAAGCTGGGGCAAGAGCTGCGGCTGAAGCTAGGGCAAGAGCTGGGTCTGAAGCTGGGGCTGAAGCTGGGGCAGGAGCTGGGGCAAGAGCTGGGGCTGAAGCTAGGGCAAGAGCTGGGGCTGAAGCTGGGGCAGGAGCTGGGGCAAGAGCTGGGGCTGAAGCTGGGGCTGAAGCAGGGGCAGGAGCTGGGGCTGAAGCTGGGGCAGGAGCTGGGGCTGAAGCTGGGGCAAGAGCTGGGGCTGAAGCTGGGGCAGGAGCTGGGCTGAAGCTGGGGCAGGAGCTGGGGCTGAAGCTGGGGCAGGAGCTGGGGCTGATGCTGGGGCAAGAGCTGGGGCTGAAGCTGGGGCAGGAGCTGGGGCTGAAGCTGGGGCAGGAGCTGGGGCTGAAGCTGGGGCAGGAGCTGGGGCAGGGTCACATATGTGGTTCTCAAAGAAGGCCACCCCAGGAGCCTGCAAAGGGAATTCTAATCACCACTACTATTTCAATAGTAAAACCAAGAGGAAAACACGCACACACACACAAAGGCACACTTGCCTTAAGTCACATTCTAAATTGGCTCCCAGGAGCATTTTCCCTACCTTGTTCACCAAAGGCATTGTGTATGTTTTCTGAGTGCTTAGCATATGCCGGGTAACATGAGATCTCTGCACACACTCACATTGTTTCCAGAAGTTGCGCTATTTTCTCCTTTAAGTATTTCCCATCAGGAGCTTCATTAAATTGAAAACAGTTCACATATATCTATTATGCTGGATTGCACAAGCCGCCCACCCTGCAAGCCTCGATAGAGACGCCAGACCAGGGAGCAACAAAAAGCCTCGATAGAGACGGCAGACCAGGGAGCAACAAAAAGCCTCGATAGAGACGCCAGACCAGGGAGCAACAAAAAGCCTCGATAGAGACGCCAGACCAGGGAGCAACAAAAAGCCTCGATAGAGACGCCAGACCAGGGAGCAACAAAAAGCCTCGATAGAGACGCCAGACCAGGGAGCAACAAAAAGCCTCGATAGAGACGCCAGACCAGGGAGCAACAAAAAGGAGAGGATAACAAAAATAATGTCAACGTAAAGAAACAGAGAGAGAAAACTCCTGTTCTCAGATTCCTGTGTGTCGTGGATGAGACTTTGCTACTCTGGGGACTTTTAGATGTTCTTGTGAGAGGGTTGAGAAGGGGAGTTGGGTAGGTCACCTCTCCTGTCTTAGAAAGAGTCAGCTCAACAGTCATGGCGTACCCAATAGTTGATACTAGGGCGTAGTGGTGTGGTCGACGATGGCGTGAGAGTCGGGCCATACGGTAAAAAGGTCCATGACCAACCGTTTGGAAGGGGTGAAGGACTGTAAGCAGCTTCTGCCTCACTAGTTCTCCAGAATGTATAGACAGAGCATGCAGGAAATACTCTAACATATTTTTATTTTTTGACAAGATAACCTTTGCTGTATTTACCCTGTTAAACATTGTGTTCTTTTAATGCTATGCTTGATACACAGGGGGTGGAAACAATGTGTATAGCACATGCAGTGTTTAAGCAGGGGAATGGCAGTCAAGAGCAGACGAGTGTGGATTTTACCCACACTACACCCACCCATTCCCCATCCCAATACTACACCAGCCTGGCAGACGGAGTTAACATTTTAACTGAAAATATTCCTTGCCTCCAATAGTCCAATGTAATTCATTTTCCATCTCTGTTCATTAATCATTGTTAAAATTAGTGATCCATTTCTTCCACTCTGCCATCTGCACTCAGCTTCGTTACAAACATGACAACTTCCCGCATAATAAAAGCTGACAGCAACGAGGATGCCTTTCCAAATAGCTTTTTGCATATGTGCACCTCTACAACTAATGCTGTTGTCAGACAAAAGTAGGTTATTTAAGGAGCGCTCCTGCTAGAACAATCACACACACACACGGCTAGACAGATATAGAGACCCACACATGTCCATGTCTCCCAGGTATATACTGTATACACAATTTGATATATACCAAATCAAACACACACAACCAGATGTGCCTAATCTTGAATGGAATGTGGTAAAATCCTGATAATAAATCTCCATATTTTCACTATAGAAAGTGAAGTTATGAAATCAGAGATTCGGAAACATTAACAATCACCAGCGAGACAACAATGGGACCGTTGTTGTTCTTCATGTGCTGTTTAAGTAGGCAAGATTTTATTCCAACTTAGAAAGATTAGTACTCTGTTGTTCTTTTCTACTTTCTTTTATACATACAGATCTTAAGAGGGATACAGTGTGTGTGTGTGTGTGTGTGTGTGTGTGTGTGTGTGTGTGTGTGTGTGTGTGTGTGTGTGTGTGTGTGTGTGTGTGTGTGTGTGTGTGTGTGTGTGTGTGTGTGTGTGTGTGTGTGTGTGTGTGTGTGTGTGTGTGTGTGTGTGTGTGTGATAATCTGATACACAGTTCAGACTAACTATTGTTGACTATTTGATACCAGAACATTCTCATTGGATACTTCTGTTTAATACAATGAATACAAGGTGACATATTACAGTCCTTTGTTCTCTGTAAGTATGCACTGATGAGAGTGTACTAGCATGTATGCTTATGTGTGTGTGTGTGTGTGTGTGTGTGTGTGTGTGTGTGTGTGTGTGTGTGTGTGTGTGTGTGTGTGTGTGTGTGTGTGTGTGTGTGTGTGTGTGTGTGTGTGTGTGTGTGTGTGTGTGTGTGTGTGTGTGTGTGTGTGTGTGTGTGTGTGTGTGTGTGTGTGTGTGATAATCTGATACACAGTTCAGACTAACTATTGTTGACTATTTGATACCAGAACATTCTCATTGGATACTTCTGTTTAATACAATGAATACAAGGTGACATATTACAGTCCTTTGTTCTCTGTAAGTATGCACTGATGAGAGTGTACTAGCATGTATGCTTATGTGTGTGTGTGTGTGTGTGTGTGTGTGTGTGTGTGTGTGTGTGTGTGTGTGTGTGTGTGTGTGTGTGTGTGTGTGTGTGTGTGTGTGTGTGTGTGTGTGTGTGTGTGTGTGTGTGTGTGTGTGTGTGTGTGTGTGTGTGTGTGTGTGTGTGTGTGTGTGTGTTTAAGGAAGTGTCTCAGTTGGCTGAAACAGAGCTCCAGACAGTGGAGCTGCTTGGCTGAGGAGAGCAGGGTCTATAATGAGCCGCATGGGCCAGATGATGCCCATCGCAGGTCACACAAGCCCCACACAATCCCCCCAATATCCAGTCCAGAAGCCTCTGTTTGCCTTCCCCAGGACGGGGCTCTGCTCCCCCCAGTCCTCCCTGGTCCCCCCTTAACGCCTGTCAGCCCCCCAGATCTGCCGTACGGCCTCCCTGGTGAGGTGTCGCTGGAAGCCCCAGGCACACCACATTAATCTATATAATGCCCTCAAAGAGTGGGCTTTTTCACACCGCTAACTGCCAAGGCCTACGAGGGGCAGGGGGCTGCGCCATGGTTCAGCTGTTCGCCCAACTGGTGTCCGCACACACACACACATACAAGAACACACACACATACTGAGGCTTTACCTATAGGCTCCGATTGACTCAAAAAGAAGTGTACCTTCATCAAATGGCTAGCAGAAACCCCTGCAATCTTAGGAGGGTTGGACTTTTCAGGCAGACAGCAAATAGAAAAGAAGCTAAATCATCTTGACATTCACCAACGTGGAGCCCAAGAGAAAGCCACGGCTTCAGTTATTTCTCCCATCCACTCATTTGGTTCTCCTTAACCCCCCACACCCCTGCTGCACATACACACATACACACATACACACATACACACATACACACATACACACATACACACATACACACATACACACATTCACACATACACACATACACACATACACACATACACACATTCACACACACTGACACGTTTCATTTCAGGTTCTCGGCACATCTGAATTACAGAAAACTGACGAAGGATGGAGGCCAGGCCCCTCCGGACTGATTAGCATCATTTAAGAAAGCGTTCCATTTTGCTCGGCTCAGCGACCGCCCAGCCTACAAGATGGGTGGCCTTTCAGCATTAGAAGTCAATATGGAGTAAACTCGTTTGAATTGAACATGGAGGAAAACCACTCCAGCGACTGGCCCTCTGCATTTTTTGAAGTCTTCATATATTTGTTCAACGACCTGACTGAGTTCTAAAGTAGCATATGCACATAAAATGAGAGGACAAAATAATGACAATTTGAAATGTATAAAGTAATAAGACAGAACACATTTTATTTTGCCTCTAAATTATATTAAGCCATGCAAATGGTTTCAAATTTTGTAAAGCTTTTCGGAAAATCCTACTTATGGTTGCCATTCTGTGCCAAAAAGTTCATCTGGCCTGTAAATTTAAGCATGGATTACAAATATTCAAATCATGAGCTTACTGTTCAAGTAAACATTTCCAACAGGGGAAAAGTTGCAAGGCATACACTTTCAACATAATTCCTCCTCTGGTATCGCCCTCCCTTCGCTCCTAATAAAACAAAAAGAACACACAAAAAAAGACAAAACAAAGAAAAGAGTTGAAAGTTCATCTTTTCATTTATCGTCCGACTGAATAAACACCCCTGATGAAATCTAATTCATGTAATTGTAACCACCTATACAATCACAGTTTGACAGCCTTTGGTTATGTCCTGATATCCTGGGCGGGACAATATTACAGTTTAAAGGGGGGAATGAAAAAATAATAATGTATTTTTTAAATATTTTTTTAAAGTCTTAAGCCGGTCAGCTGCTCGCCACATGGTTGAAACAATAGGGACTGAAGTCACAATGAGTTCAGCTTTGGTTTCCTAATCACCTCTTTTATAAAGAACCCATCGCATTGGAGAGGGCTGTGTCACTGCAAGGGGACTGACCAGTTATTAGGGCAGACAGTGGGGCTTCACGAAAGGAAGGGCACACTAAACCTGACCCACGGAGATCTTGAACTTGACCCCTCCAATGTCTTGTTTTTCACCCAGCTTGGGTGAGATGGACCCGGTCAGGGTAGGACCTAGGCAATTGTAATGACAGACTGTGTTACTCTGAGATTAAAATAGCCCCGGCTCTCACCGAGGGCTGCATTAAAGTCTTCCACATTGCAAAATTGCAAACAGATGCAACTCAAGTACCTGCAAATAATCTGCCAAGACCAATTTCAAAAGGGAGATTTCAAAATATGTGGAAGTCATTAGGACGAGTATTGTTTTTGTGAGGAGCAGGCAACCAGGAGTGGCTCCACAAGCAGATGGATGCTGCTTTTATTTAAGAAGAAAGGCCCAATGTATTATTGCTCCATAAATGAAGATACATAAACGTAGTATGACACAATTACAGGCAAAATATTGACGTTTCAAAGGCAACAAAAGAATGTAAAATGTCCTTTTTTTTGGTTGTTTCGCAAACACAATCTTTCATCTTCTTTGAAACTTCTTTGTGGCTTTTCAGAGAAGATATGAAATAAGACAGAGAGATCTAACGGTGTTGTGTATTGAAGGTAAAATTATGAAAAGCCTCTTTCTCCTAAAGGATAAATATTTCTGAGGTCTAATTTGCAACTGCGGCTGTTGTTGTTTTTCAGTTGAAGAGAGGGTATCGGAAGTTCTAGGCTCCTCGGTTGTAAGCTTTTAAAGCACTGCAACACAGCATTCTCCAATTAAAGATGATTTCAGCACCATGCACGGCAAAAAAACTTCATTAGGATGTACATCAAACTGACATCAAATACTATTCTGTGTGCAAGAAATGAACAAGGCGTCAACAAAATGCACGCTCTCTCACATTTATTTCTCGTAGCAGATGACCCTTAATATCAAATACAATTTGATTACAAAGCGGTAAGGTTAGTGCTCTTAAGTGGAATATAGTGACAGCTTGACCCCCCCAAAAAAGTTGTGAAATCGCTGTCCGTGAAACAATAAGCATTCAATCAAATCCTTCATGATTGTAACAGTAGGAAGCGGTTCAGGCTTTCCGCCCACAACAAACCCGCTTTGTTCTCCTGTTATGAGAGAGAGGGACACAATCAAGTGCGTGAGAACGCCGGGAATGCGGAATTTTCGAGCGATTCCTCTTCCTTTTAGGTCGCCCATATTATTTGCTTCCTGTCTCATTGTAGCTGGCAAAAGAAGATGGTGTAATTGAGCAGTGCAGAACATGTGCCCTCCCTGCTCGAAGATGACAGATGGATTATAAAAACTTCAAAGCCAAGCATTTGGAGCACCAGGGGAGAGATGGTAGGTATTTGAACTATCATTCTTTACCCAGGAGACAATGGCTGCCTGACATTGCGTATACATCAAAAAATTGTGGAAACACACAGACATAATCTCCCCCCTTATCCCCCCCCCTTCTCTTACTGCTATATATTTAACATCCTGTTATGAGCAACTTTCAGCCAAGCACAAGGGCACACGTTACCGTAAGAGGGGGGGGGGAGCAGAGGAAGGTAGCAGAGAAAGAAATTGCTGTATTTTTGTATCAGTTAACCACCTATTTATTTTTTAGAATGTTGTTCAATTTGACTGTATGTTGCCATCAGTGTCTTGTCTTAATAATAATAAACACACTGAGGGCAGGGACAGTTTTAACCCACGCAAGGACATCATGATAAGCAGGCTTGTAAGAATGTAAGCTACTGTAGCCCGAAGCGGGATAGTGGGTGGTGATCTCTAGAATCATCTTCAAAGCATGATTTAGGAAAACAGCCATCTGTCGGTCTTCCTTAAGCACGGCGGCGACCTTTAATAGTATAGGGACAAGATGTGAGTTGGCCATAGATGGAGGTGAACTGGAAAGACTTGAAGAGACACACAATCACAAGAGAGAGCGCCAGAGAACGGATGCTATCTGCAATTGTCCCCTTCGCTCACACACGCAAACACCCTCCTGAAACTCTTCAACAGACACATACCCACACACCGCCTCCACCCTTCTCTCTCTCTCTCTCTCTCTCTCTCTCTCTCTCTCTCTCTGTCTAACGCCCACGTGCACACGCGCACACACACACACACACACAGCGGGTCATATGGGAAGCTAATTACTGTTGACCTCCACAGTCACACCGTTTAACCCCAGTCCCTGGCATAGTGACCCTGTCTAAATTAGCCAGGCCTAACTCTGGAAACCGGACCTTCCTCCATCCCTCAAGTTCTACTCTGGTACTGGTCGCACAAGGGTTCCACCACGGCACACGGTTTAGAGTTTAGATCATCAAAGTCCCCCAGGTGGTGAACTACTCCTTACGGAAATCCCATAGGTTCAGAGTAGTAACGGTCTCGAAAGACTGTCTTAGTCACATCCACACGAAGGTTAATTCACACAAACTTTAGTTTACCGCAAACAGACATAGCTTTAGAGAACGTGCACTCAAAACACAGGGAGGTGTCCGCGGAAGTCTTGTCTCGTCAGTCAGGCAGGATTTTGTTGAGCGGTTAGCATTGAGCCTCCAGTGTGCTGTGCTCTAACTGAGGCTGCAGTCCTCTGAACCTCCTGTGACCTGGATGTGACTCTCCGTTTGACCTTGGGGGCCGGCGAGGTTCTCCACTCTCTAGCATCTGCCAATGGGCTCATTATGCAGCCCTCCCTCCATGTGGTCACCTTTTCCCGGATCCACCCGGGTTTCCAATCTAATCTCTCTGGATCATCGCATCAATGCTAAGGGTGTTTATGTGTAATGAATTCCATCTACCCCCCGCAATCCTCCCACACCACCTCCTCCCTCTTGTCTTTTCAACTTAGCCCTTTATTCATGAAATCAGTCAGTCATTTCATTGCTTTTCCATCAACATGAATGGTGATGTTGCATGGTTGAAGTCATGTTTACCGTGTTCAAGTTCTGGAATATAATAATGGTAACATTTTATGACCGATAGGGTCTTCTGACTCTTGGACTGGTCTCGATATAGTTCCGTGTGCAAATTATCTCGAGAATTAAACGAGACAATCCTTTTGGAAGGCCATCAGTCACAAATGTGTTGTATTGTTGACGTGCCCGAAATAGATACAGCGTGAAGGTATAATAAATACAATGGGACGCTCCTCTCTTTACGCTTCCTGTTCCTCTTTCCCGACACCCAGCAGCATGGGGAAGCAGATGCACCGTTCCTCCCTCATCCTCATTACTAACTAACTACGCTGTTTGATTAAAAGCGTGTGAGAAAAAACAGAAAAAGAAAAAAAGAAACAGGCCGAACCTCCATAATTAAGATCCCTTCACAGATTACCTCTGACAACAAAAGCGTGGAGAGCGGCCGCCTGCAGCCGGGGAAATTGGATGAAAAAGAGGGTGAGGACGGGCCTGACCCCTCTCGGCTCCATGCTAGTACCGGCATTGCCTAGATCAAATGTGCTCCCCAGCAGGAGAGGGACTCCCACCGGACACGATCCAGGGCCTGGGGCCTACAGTACGGACGCTACAGCTACATGACCCATATCAAAGTTCCTCAGGCATTGTACTATCGCTACAAAGCACCAGCTTCAGCGTAGCACACAAACATACACACACATTCATACAGTGTGTACAAACCTTTGGGTTCTGTCCTCATACCGTCTGCTAAAGATAAATACCATTGGAAACCACACAGACCACATGAAATCCCACTGTGTCGCTATCATGAACGCAGAATGACTAACACCGATCCACATTACCTAAGCACCTTATAATCAGCCGGCTCCGAAAACGATAGCCAACGTCTGCTATTACCTAGCTACTGTACAGTAATTGTACTGTTACGGTTCATTCCAGATTTCATACATGTGATGCCCCATGTTGCCAAACTCCAGCTAGTCCGGGCATCCACTCACTAACACGTTCCCCGTTAAGCACCCCACCTGAGTCTTTCAACCTACGACCCGATGGTCAGAGATCCATCTCCCTACCCGCCGCTCCATGCTGACGCCCATTATCCTGTGGGTCCTTTGCCTCCGCCTCAGTGCGGGAGGCCATTAATATAATCACAGGGATCTAGTGTGTGCTGGAGAGCCCCGGGGCTACAGCAATCAGAGGGAAGTGAGAGAGAGAAAGAGAGAGAAATAACTCCACCCAAATCTCCGGAAAACGTTCCCAATCCGACGGCGCTGACACGGATGGGTCCAGAAAGTCATGATCGCCAATGGGGGGGGTGGAGGGGGGTGCTGAAGTTAGCATTTTAAGAGACCTCCCGAGACGGCGGGGTTGGGGGAATAACACATGAATCTTCTCTACAACCTAGGCTATGCCTGGTTGATCTAACGATGACTGGTCACAGAACCATCATCATGCAAATTTAAACAGAGAAGATATTTCATTGCACTAATGATGATGCCCCCCCCCCCACATAGAAAGCCTATAACTATCAACACCAGGCAAGTTCACCACTCTAACAAGGACATCATCTGTGTGGTCATCATTAGCTTAATGTCCCAGATGATGAGGTGGCTAGATGGGGAAGACAGCGTGAAGAACTGTAGAAACTTGTGATTGGTCCTCACGCCAGGCCATTGGAGGTCTGTGGGTACAACCCAATCATTAGAAAGACAGCACAAAGAATTGTCGGAAACCCACCTGACCACAGAGAGGCTAATGCATGAAGGGACCGGTTGTGAGGCCCCTTGTGCAGAGAGCAGGGCAGGGTGAGCTGAGCTTCAACTCAAAACCAAAGTTGCTCCGTTCAACTTTGGAACCGTGGTCGCTTGGCCACTCTTTTTAGAGGCACATAGTGAGTGGATGACTAACCTCATGTGTTGAACTCTTTCCCACTCCCTCTCTAAGCCCGTCATTGTGTTCTGTAACCATGGACGTGGAGATTTCTTCCAAAACAACTTGGTTTCTCTTGCGGAGCATGTTTTCCTCAAAGTCCTTTGTTCATCACAAACTCTAGTGGAGGATGGGCCTGTGAGTGGAGCGAGGATAGTGTGGCCCACACGGCTCCTGCCTGAGCCACACTGACAGTCCTATTTACTAAAACAGGAGAGAGTCTACAAGACTCTGGCCCAGCACTTCCACTTAGCTTTCTCCCCATTACAACGATTGGTGTGAACGACATGACAAAGAGATGAAACGGAGAAGGGAGAGGAGAAAACAACGCCTCGTGATCAAAAAGAAAAAGAAGAAGAAAACAAAATACGGGAAGAGGGAAAAAAAGGCTGATTTAGGAAAAGCATCAGAAATTGCGGGAGATCTGTTAAGGGTTTGCTGCAGCAGGGGTACGAGCACATCTTAACACTTAAAAGGGGTATAAAAGAAGCTACGTGCCAGGG